>NW_023602407.1:0-187398 GCF_014898055.3 Talpa occidentalis
AGGCCCTGAGTTTATCTTCTTTGAACACTGAGTAGTATTCCACAGTGTAGACAGACCATATCTCCTTGATATATTATCTGTTTTGGGGAATTTGAGTTGTTTCCACAAACTTGGCTACTGAAAATAGTGCTGCAATCAACATGGAGTGCATGTCTCCCTCTAAATAGTCTTTTTATATTCTGGAATTAGATGCTAAGGAGTAGAATTGCTGGATCACATGGCAGATCCATTTTTTTAATCTTTTTTTTTTAACCTTTTAAATTTAATTTTTTTCTTTACATAGAAGAACTGGGGTGTAGGTCAGAGGTGCAGGGGTGAGATGCTTCACCAGAGAGAGTGGGGAGCAGAACATGTGGATCTACTGAAATACACTGCTGAGGGGAGCAGTGGGCTAGACAGGAGAGGTCTGCGCCATGTCGGTTATCCCCCTGGCCAGGGATTGAACTCAGGCCATAGCAGTGATAGCACCGAAACTTAACCCCTAGGTCAACAGGGAGGCCCCATTTTTAATATTTGAGAAACCGGCATTTCCTTTTCCATCGGAGCTGGACCAGTGTGCATTCCCACCAACAGCGTAGAACTTTCCCCCTTTTCTCCACATCCTGTTTCTGGTCTTTTTGTTATGGGTCATTCTCACAGGTATGAGGTTGTATCTCATTGTGGATTAACTAGGGGATACTGAGGTCACAAAATGGGGATCAGAAGAAATCTGCATCTCTTGGTCCATGCAAGGTAGCTATGTCACACTGTAAAGGAAAAATTATCAGGAACACATTCAGGTGACGCACAAAAGTGTTGACATTCTCAATAGTCCACCACATCCTCAGAAAGTTCCCCTCACAGCTTCCCCATAACCTGGCCCCATCCTCTTTGCCCCAGCCCCTCCCACTGCAGGCCTCCAGGGTCTCACCTATGCTATGAGGCACAACAGGGCCCTATGAGGTATAACAAAACAGAACCAGGTCAGGTTCCACAGGAGATGAGAATGAAGGAGGAACTGACGGGTCAGCTTATACTGTGGGCTCCATCTACACTACCCCAAAGGTCTGAGTAATCATAAACCTGATCCATTTACCTCTAGTCTGGGAGTAGCTTCCTCCTTTCCAACCTGGGGGAATAAAATATCATGTGAGACCATGGAGGGGCCAGGCCTTGAAGTCTTAAAGGAATCCCCTAATCTAGACACAGGGACATTTCCAGAACTGTGAATGAAGACCCAGGTCAGGACTGGGAAATATGACAAAAGGAGATCAAGGGAAACTGGGCTTACTGCCTCCTGGAGTCTGTCCCAGGCAGGAAACTTGCCCTCTGATATTTTCTGGGATTCAGGTCCCTATAACAAGAACTACCAATGAGAACAAGTTGATTCACTTTCACATGTGCTTTACAAAGACTAAGTGTTAGCAATCAGCTCCAGATTGGGTAACAGGTGTGCGGATGGTATTTCTGTGGAACCAAGCTTAGCTGAGGTTTCGCCATTTTGTATATCCTCCACCTTGATATGTTAGTCCTTGTCCAGCCGCATTCCGGAGATAGTTTCAGCAGTCACAACCCTCACTCCACTTGGTGACGAAAAAGCAGACCACCCCAGCCGCCAATGAGGGCAGTCCTGTCCATAAATGGGACAGCATCTCTAACCGTCCAATCAGTTTGAAACTGTAACCGCGCGCGCCCAAAGTGCCTTTGTAGTAGCCAATGAATAATTGCCAACTTCTTTCAAAGTTCCCGCCACTCGCGACCCTATAAGATGTCCCAGCTTCCTCTGTTCGGGGCTCTCGACCTCTGCCGTTGCATCGGTGCGTGTCGAGGGCCCGGTCTCGAGCCCGTATTAAACTCCTTTGTGCCCTTGCATCGGTTGTCTGTGTCCTTGGGGGCTGCACTGGTCGACGTGGGCACAACATTTTGGGGGCTCGTCCGGGATCGACGAGTGCAGACCCCAACTGCCGAGCAACCGAAAGGAGTTCTAAAGCGCGCAGGTGAGTTCCAACACTCGCCCAGGTAAGCTTCAAGTCTGCAGACCTGTAGTTGTACTTAGTACCTGTATCTTTTGTACTTTGTACCTGTAGAAGCTGTTTTGTACTTAGTACCTGTATCTTTTGTACTTTGTACCTGTAGAAGCTGTTTTGTACTTAGTACCTGTATCTTTTGTACTTTGTACCTGTAGAAGCTGTTTTGTACTTAGTACCTGTATCTTTTGTACTTTGTACCTGTAAAAGCTGTAATTGTTTGCAAACCTGAAAATCTGTTCAATAGCCGGGTCAGGCTTAAGTGGACGCACTTGAAAGCCGCCGGCGTGGACCGCGGGAGACGTCCCCGGACCACATGTTAGGAAGGCCACACCCTTTGCGGGGAAGCAGATACCCCTTTTGGGGGCCTTTTGAAAAATCAGTCTTTGGCCTGTTTCTTGTGACGACAGCCACTGTACTTCTAGCATTTGTCATCATGGGTCAATCACCATCTACCCCTCTATCCGTTGTTTTACAGCATTTTAAAGATGTCAGGTCCAGAGGGTCGGACCTCAGTGTAAATATAAAAAAATCCCCTCTAATCACCTTTTGTTCCTCAGAGTGGCCGAAGTTCGGAGTTGGTTGGCCCCCGGAGGGAACTTTTGATTTACAGATTGTCCGTCGCGTAAAGGAAATCATCACCAGTGAAAGAAAATTCGGACATCCTGACCAACTCCCGTATATCTTAGTCTGGCAAGATCTAGTCCAGAACCCCCCTGCTTGGTTAAAGCCAATTTTGTCGTTACAGGCACAACCCGTACTGCCGGCTAAACTGCTTGGGTCCCACCCCAACACCCCGTCGGCACCTGCGGTTATCCAAGATTCTACCCCGGAGGAACTTCTATTTCCACCACCCTATCATAACCCTTGTAGTAACCCTCCCCAACTCCTGCGGTCGGCTGACCACCCTCCCCCAGAGGCGGGCGGGGCTCGTGGGCAGGGTCCGGCGGCAGGCACCCGCTCAGTGAAGGCGAATTCCCCGGATTCCACCGTCCTGCCCCTGCGTGTGGCAGGATTGCCTAATGAGCAGGGCAACCAGCCCATGCACTACTGGCCGTTTGCGACCAGTGACCTCTACAACTGGAGAGCACAAAATGCACGTTTCTCTGACAACCCTAAAAACCTTGTTAATCTCCTAGACACTGTTCTATTTACTCATCAGCCCACCTGGGATGATTGCCAACAGCTCTTGCAGGTCCTCTTCACCACTGAGGAGCGAGATCGTATACTGACGGCCGCCAGGAAATTAGTCCCTGGAGAAGATGGCACACCCACCACAAACGCGGCCCGCATAGATTTAGTGTTTCCCTTGACCCGACCTGACTGGGATTTTAACCAGGCTGAAGGTAAGGAGAGACTCCGGGTGTACCGCCAGACTCTAATGGCAGGGTTGCGTGCAGCAGCCCGCAAGCCCACCAATTTGGCCAAGGTAGGGGATGTGCAGCAGGGAAGGGAGGAGACCCCCGCGGCTTTTCTAGAACGCCTCATGGAAGCTTTTCGGCAATATACTCCTATGGATCCGGAGGCAACGGAGAACAGGGCCACGGTGGTAATGGCCTTTGTTAACCAGGCGGCTCCTGACATTAAACAAAAACTACAAAGAATAGATAGGCTGGGAAAAAAAATCTATTCGAGATCTTATGGAGGTGGCAGAAAAGGTGTACAATCGCCGTGAAACTCCTGAGCAAAGAGAAGACCGCATCCGCCAGGAAGAACGGAAGGTAAGGGCGGCTGAAAACGCACGCCACACTCGGGATATGGCCAGAATCCTGTTCGCCGTCACTCAAAAGGACAACCCGGGTAAGCTACACCCCTCCCGCCGCCCCAGCTCCACAGGGACAGGCAGGACCCTACAGCGTGATCAATGTGCATACTGCACTCAAAAAGGACACTGGGCCAAACATTGCCCAAAGAAACGGGGAATAACCTCAAACAACCCCGCCGTTTCTGACACTCCTGTCCTGGTGCTCGGGGGCACAAGAGATGACAGTGACTAGGACCGTCAGGGCTCGACCCTCCCCGAGCCCCGGCTAACCTTAAAAGTGGAGGGGAGACCCGTTAATTTCCTTGTGGACACGGGGGCACAGCATTCAGTCCTCACGGAACCCTTGGGTAAACTTTCCGGTAAAACTTCGTGGGTGCAAGGGGCTACGGGATGCAAGCAGTATCCCTGGACCACGAAAAGATCTGTAGACCTGGGAAAAGGTCAGGTCTCGCACACCTTCGTTGTAATTCCTGAATGCCCGTACCCATTAATTGGAAGAGACCTTTTAACCAAGGTAGGAGCGCAAATCTCATTTGGACAGGAAGGTGTCGAAATCAAGGACTTTAAGGGCTCTCCCCTACACGTCCTCACGATTTCCCTTCAAGATGAGTACCGCCTTTTGGTGGCGCCAGATCACCCACCCCTTTCTGGGTGGTGGATGGAATCTTTCTCGAATGTTTGGGCAGAAACCGGGGACGTTGGCCTGGCGTCCCACAGACCACCCATTATAGTCCAGCTAAAGCCTGGGGCTGAACCCATTCGGGTAAAACAGTACCCTATGCCTGCAGAAGCCAAGGCAGGAATAACGCCTCATATTCGGAGGCTATTGGACAGTGGTATCCTTAAAACATGCCATTCGTCATGAAACACCCCTTTGTTACCGGTGCGAAAACCACACTCGCAAGACTTCAGGCCGGTACAGGACCTCAGAAAAGTAAATAAACGGGTCATAAATATCCACCCCACAGTCCCAAACCCTTATACCTTGCTAAGTGCCTTGCCACCTACTCATGTGTGGTACACAGTATTGGACTTAAAAGATGCCTTCTTTAGTCTACCACTAGCACCCCAAAGCCAGAAAATGTTTGCCTTTGAATGGCAGGATGCGGAACGGGGCATCAGTGGACAATTAACTTGGACAAGGTTGCCTCAAGGGTTTAAAAACTCTCCCACCCTTTTTGACAAGGCCCTTCATGAGGATTTAAAAAAATTCCGCAGCCGATTTCCCGAACTAACTTTGCTCCAGTATGTTGATGATCTGTTACTTGCAGCGGAAAGTGAGCAGGCCTGCCGAACAGGAACAGCCGAATTACTGACGGAACTGGGCCAGATGGGATACCGCGTCTCCGCAAAAAAGGCACAAATTTGCCTGCCCGAGGTAATCTATCTGGGCTACCGCCTCAAAAACGGTTATAGGTGGCTGACGGAAGCCAGAAAAGCTACTGTCTTACAATTACCGACACCCACCACCAAAAGGGAGGTACGTAAGTTCCTGGGATCTGCTGGGTTTTGCCGGCTGTGGATACCTGGATTCGCAGACCTGGCCCAACCCTTGTATGAGGCTACCCGGGAAAAAGTAACTTTTCAGTGGACTCCCCAGATGCAGCAGTCCTTTGAGTCCTTAAAGAGGGCTTTACTGTCTGCACCAGCCCTGGGTCTTCCGGACATTACAAAGCCTTTCCATTTGTTCGTAGATGAGGCAAAGGGCATAGCTAAAGGGGTACTCACTCAGTCCTTGGGCCCCTGGAGGCGTCCTGTGGCTTATCTGTCTAAAAAGTTAGACCCGGTGGCGTCCGGCTGGCCACCGTGCTTACGCATGGTGGCAGCGGCTGCCCTCCTTTTCAAGGACTCCCAAAAACTGTCTCTGGGACAAGTTACTTCCATAACCACCCCCCATGCGGTGGAAGGAGTCCTCAGGCAGCCGCCAGAGAGGTGGATGAGTAATGCCCGAATCACGCATTACCAAAGCCTATTGCTCAACCCAGAGAGGGTCAATTTTTCGCCACCCACGGGGCTAAACCCCGCCTCCCTCCTACCTGCCCCTGACCTGGAGGCCCATCTAGACTGTGTTGATATCTTGGCCCAGGTCCAAGGGTTACGCCCTGATCTGCGAGATAACCCTCTGCCGGACGGACTGGTTTGGTTTACGGATGGGAGCAGTTTTATCCACGAGGGCCGAAGAGCGGCAGGGGCGGCAGTGGTGTCCATGCAGGAAGTCATATGGGCTGAGCCTTTGCCATCCGGGACGTCCGCTCAAAAGGCTGAACTAATTGCCCTAACCAAAGCTCTCACCTTGGCTCGAGGGAAAAATTTAACTGTGTATACTGACAGCAGATATGCATTTGCCACGGCCCACGTACACGGGGCCATATATCGAGAGCGCGGGCTCTTAACCTCCGACGGCAAAGGCATTAAAAAACGCTCAAGAAATTATGGATCTCCTGGCAGCGCTGTGGCTACCACGTAAGCTGGCTATAGTACATCATCCAGGTCATCAAAAGGACTCCTCGACTCCAACTCAAGGTAATAAGCGGGCGGATGAGGCAGCACGCCAAGCTGCCCTAATGCCGGTAGATGCCCTGACAGTAAAACTCCCAGACCCAGGGGACCCGCAGCTGCCGGAAGACCCAGAGTATAGTGCTATGGACTTTGACTACATACAGTCTCTACCGGGTGCTTTTTCTTTGGGACACTGGTGGTACACCCAAGAAACTAAGGCCATCTTGCCAGCACACTTGGCCACTGATCTCATTCAGCGCTTGCACCGAGCCACGCATTTGGGAGAGAGAAAAATTCTAACTCTAATCAGGCAATGGAACCTCCATGTCCGGGACGCAACCTGTACCGTGCGACAAGTAGTGGCATCCTGCCAGTCGTGTGCCATGGTAAACGCCACCAAGACAACCGGTGAACCAGGAATGAGGCCGCGAGGAACGCGCCCGGGGGTCCATTGGGAAATAGACTTCACCGAGGTAAGACCAGGTAAATTTGGCTATCGATACCTGCTGGTCCTGGTGGACACGTTTTCCGGATGGCCGGAGGCGTTCCCGACAAGAGGTGAGTCAGCTCGAGTGGTAGCCAAAATCCTGTTGGAAAACATTTTTCCTAGATTTGGGTTTCCAGTGACCATTGGGTCAGACAATGGACCAGCCTTTGTCTCTCAGGTATCGAAATCTGTGGCTTCTGCCCTGGGAGCAGAGTGGAAGCTCCATTGTGCCTATCGGCCCCAGAGTTCAGGGCAGGTGGAGAGAATGAACAGAACTTTAAAAGAAACTTTAACTAAATTAACTTTAGAGTCTGGCGGGGACTGGGTGACTCTCCTTCCCTATGCCCTCTTCCGGGCTCGCAATTCCCCTTATCGTCTGGGTCTGTCTCCGTTCGAGATTATCTATGGAACCGCCCCCCCAACCACACCGCACGGTGCGCAGTTAGCTTGTGATTTGCCTTCTGATTGTGAACTTTTTCTTTCTGTGTGGGCTGTACAGCAGGCTCACCAGGAGGTCTGGCCCCGCCTCAGAGCGCTCTATGAAGGGGGAGGACCTTCTCAGACAGCCCACAAATTTCAGCCTGGAGATCTTGTCCTTGTCCGCCGACACAAGACCGACGGTCGTGGCCTCCAGCCCCGGTGGAAGGGTCCCTACATCGTCCTCCTGACCACACCCACCGCACTCAAAGTGGACGGCATCGCGGCCTGGGTTCATCACTCACACGTCAAGACGGCACCAACTGACGACTCCCAGCTGCAGTGGCGAGCCCGGAAGCATCCCACCAATCCACTCAAGCTGACTCTTCAGGCGCTCCCGGCTACAACCCATCGCTCCCAGACCACTGCCCACGCCGTGAAAAATGACACCAAACTGTAATGTTGGCTACCTACTGTCCTTCCTTTGTTTTCTCCTTGTCGGGGCTGACTGGGATCCCTGCCGACGGTGCATCACCGAAGGCATATTCGGTCATATTCAGAGCAAGTGCTATGTTAGTAAGCGTGCTTGCAGCCTTAAGGGAGTTCCTCTGTTTGTGGCGACCCTGATTAAGGGCACCACCCATGGATGTCCAGGTACAGTGGGAAGGGTGGTCTGTTGGAAGCGTTTAAATCAAATGCCGCCTAAAAATGAAAGTTGCAATCACTGTAAAGAGGGGGGGAGTTTTTCAGCCTATACCTTTGTTCATTCACAGTGCTATGAAAGGTCTACTGTTTATCAGTGCACAGAGTCCAATCAAACTTTCTGGACTGGTATATCCTTAGGAAATAACGCGGGATATGTATGCCCTGTCAAAGCAGGAAAACCCTTTTGTTGGACTCTGCAAACCCACTGGGGGATGACAGATGGTGGGGGTGTGCAAGACCACGCACGAAAGCAGGAAGTTCAGAGGGTTTTTGAACAAGTTGCCCAAACACAGGATCGGTGGTTCAAGCCGATACACATCCCAGGCCCGGTGGGTTCCCTTAAATTGGAAAAGACAGTACAGGCCATGTTAGACTCAGCCCTACAATTTTTAAACAAGACCAACCCAACCCTGGCCAGCGATTGCTGGTTATGTCTAAGAGAAGGACCCCCCCGTTACACAGCGATCCCTGCTGTGTACAACTGGATTAATTGGACAAACCTAAAGGGCCCAACCCATACGTGTAACCAGACCTTGCCCATCAATAATGTCAAGCTCTCCCCAACAGTTGCTCAGATGCCATGCCTTAGTCACAATGGGACCTTAAGAGTGGGTCAAGTAAATAAGGTACTCTGCAGTTCAGTAGTCAGTGCAACTAAGGCGCCCAGTTTTAATGGCTCTGCCTCTATGTGCCCGCCGGCACTGGGCACTATTTTCTTCTGTGGCACCACAGCCTACCCCGTACTCCCTGCTAACTGGTCGGGCTTGTGCATTTTAACATATCTCATGCCCGATGTGGGAGTGGTCCCAGGCAACCAAAGCCTTCCCATACAGCTCATCCAGTCTGTGCCTGCCGGACATAAGCGGGCCATAATTACCCCACTACTGCTCGGCCTGGGGGTGGCAGCCGGAGTGGGGACCGGAGTTGCTGGAATTGGGACCTCTGTTAACCTTTACCAAAAAATTTCAGCTCAGCTGGTGGGGGACATTGGGCGGCTAGCAGATACAACCTTAGAGTTACAGTCTCAGTTAGACTCTTTGGCCGCGGTGGTCCTGCAAAACCGCCGCGGGCTAGATCTTCTCACAGCAAAGGAAGGAGGCATCTGTCTCTACCTGCGGGAAGAATGTTGCTTCTATGCTAACAAGTCAGGAATAGTTAGAAATAAAATTAAGCAATTACAAGAGGAACTAGAACACCGGAGAAAAAAACTAGAAGACAACAATGCATTTCTTTGGGAAGGCTTAGGAGGATGGCTGCCCTATCTCTTGCCTCTTCTGGGCCCAGTCGTTACCCTCTTCTTAATTCTGTCTATCGGGCCCTGTGTCATTAATCGACTCGTGGCCTTTATTAAACAACGGGTAAACACGGTCCAGTTAATGGTGCTGCGCTCCCAATATGCCCCCTTACGCCAATATAACTCTCCCCAACAACCCCTAAAACAGGACCCCTCCCAATACATAGAAGTGGAGCCCTGACTGTTTCCCCTCATCGCCCACTTTCAGCAGGAAGCAGTTACTGATCAGAACGACGCCCCTTTTCCCTGACTGCAGTTAGGGGCTCCATTCCCAAAAAGGGAGGAATGAGACATAGGGCGAGTTAGGGTGATTAAGCAAGTTTCAGGAACAGTACAAAAGAGGACCTCTAAGGAGTTTAGGAAGGCTTCAGGGATAAAAACAACTAAAGAAACATCTCTTGTTTAAGCAGAGTAATTCTCATTTGTGGCTGAGAACTTTTGCTGGACCTATAACCCTGTGAATGAACAACAAAATGACACATAATGTGACTAAACGTAACCATAATTCTGAGACTGACTAACTGATAAAAGGCTTGGTAGCTGTGTTATTTTCTTAACTGACTAGCCGTTTTTTTCAAAAAAAAAAAAAAAAAAAATGGGGAAATGTGGAACCAAGCTTAGCTGAGGTTTCGCCATTTTGTATATCCTCCACCTTGATATGTTAGTCCTTGTCCAGCCGCATTCCGGAGATAGTTTCAGCAGTCACAACCCTCACTCCACTTGGTGACGAAAAAGCAGACCACCCCAGCCGCCAATGAGGGCAGTCCTGTCCATAAATGGGACAGCATCTCTAACCGTCCAATCAGTTTGAAACTGTAACCGCGCGCGCCCAAAGTGCCTTTGTAGTAGCCAATGAATAATTGCCAACTTCTTTCAAAGTTCCCGCCACTCGCGACCCTATAAGATGTCCCAGCTTCCTCTGTTCGGGGCTCTCGACCTCTGCCGTTGCATCGGTGCGTGTCGAGGGCCCGGTCTCGAGCCCGTATTAAACTCCTTTGTGCCCTTGCATCGGTTGTCTGTGTCCTTGGGGGCTGCACTGGTCGACGTGGGCACAACAATTTCCATTAAACAGGCAGGGCAAGTTCTCCCTGGGACTTGAAAGCCCCCAGTGGACAAGATCCCCAACTCCATTCCCTACCTGAGTGCTTCTGCCTCCACATCACAGCTGCAGCCACTGCAGCTCCAGTGAGCACAGCTCCAAGGAGAACCAGGCCAGCAATTGCCGCGGACCAGCACAGCAGTAGACGATGAGGCCACCTCAGGGTTGAGAGAAGCGTGCAGGGTGGTCAGGGCGTCGGCGAAAGAAATGACAAACAGACACACTTCAAGAGTGAAAATCTGAGTGTAATTTTTTCTAAATTTGTGACCAGTATATATATGTTTTCCAAAAGCACAGGAATGAATATCAAGGAAATTAGCTTGCTCATGGGCTCAGTCTACCACTATCAGGGAGGTGATCTACATAACAAGCAATGACCATTATAGAAGAAAGAAGGAAGTTTAGAAAGACAAATAAGGGATTAAAGTTTGTAGTTCTAGGAAGAGGGATAAGATTTTTAGCATTCTTGTAGTGGTTCTTGGTGGTCGTTATCTATTGATAAGCTTTTGCCTTTTCAGGGAACTTCCGTTGCACTTCCTCTGCTTCAGGCTGTTCTCCCCCTGCGCGCTGGTTGCCCAGCCGGACCTAGGGACCATGGCGAAAGCCATTCCTAAAGATCACTGCGGGGGGAGGTGCAGCAAGCAATGATGCCTGCAGTGGGGATGGAGGACTCAGGGGGCACGGGAAGGGAAGGAAGGGAAGGGAAGGGGAGACACTGAACTCCAGGCCTTAGTCTGACCCTTTGAAAGTCTCCAGAAGGGCTCCTGGTTCCCTTGAGAACAGGCTCTGTGCCCATGTCCCCCCTCTCACCCCATCTCAAGACTCGGGGGTCCAGCAGCCCCTCATGCTGCACATGACATGTGTATCTCTGCTCCTTCCAGAAGACACCTCCACAGCCGCCCACTCTGGAAGGTTCCCCTCCTGCTCCCCCTCAACCTGGCCCCAGGCCTGGTCTCCACCAGTTCTGTATCCTGGGCCAGGTCCTCCCCATCTCACATCAGGT
The DNA here is from genome assembly GCF_014898055.3 of Talpa occidentalis. Classification (NCBI taxonomy): domain Eukaryota; kingdom Metazoa; phylum Chordata; class Mammalia; order Eulipotyphla; family Talpidae; genus Talpa; species Talpa occidentalis. The sequence goes on from NW_023602407.1 coordinate 11,276, forward strand.
TGATGTCCGCTGGGTAGAAGCCTAGGGACCAGCACCTCAGGGTGACTTCATGCTGAGAGATGGGGTGGTGGGTCACTTGTCCCCTTTGGGAGCCTGAGTGGGAAGAATCGTAAATTTCATGCTTTTTGTTTCCTCTATGGACACTGAAGCAGCCTCATGACCATCCTCAGAATGGACAGGAAAATATGCTTGGAGGGAGGAAGCAAATACCCCAGAAACCAGCCTGGTCTGGGAGTCCGGGATAGCAGGTGGGAGCCCAGGGTGGGATGCAGGTCTCTGAGCATTTTGTTGCTGACTTGGGTGGAGGGTGATGACACAGACAGGCAGGAGTGAGATCTCCAAAAATGCTCTCTCACCAAAAAACAACATCTCCAGAGAGAAACTCATTGTTCCTACGATGGCTGCTGGTCAAAAGGACCCAGTGAAGGGTGATTTCAGGGGTGGTCTCCCCTCTTTCTCAGGAGAAACTGGATTCCTTAACTGTCCTTCAGAGAAAGTAGGAGCCTCCGGGCCAGTCTCCATCCCAGAGCTGGAAAACGTGGCCGACAGCTCCCTCTCTGGCCAGAAGGGGGCGCTTCCTCACCATGATTCCAGTTCCCTGCGGGGTGCGCGCCTCAGGGAGATCAAAGGCCGCAGCCCTCTCACCTCTGAGCTGCGGCGCCTCCTTCCCCATCCCCAGGAGTCTGGGGGCCCCTCCACGCACCCGCCCCCCAGGCTGCTCCCGTCCTGCTCTGCCCGACCTTCCCCTCCCCCTCGCGCCGGGGAGCTGAGCCGCGGGCCCGCCGGGTCCAGGCGCGCAGGTCCCCGCCCAGGGCGCGTCCCCGGCGCCGTCGTGGGGAGCTGGTCGTGCCCGCGGGGGAGGCGCCGTCGCGCCCCGCGGCGCAGCCCAGAGTCCTCTGGACCGTGGGAGACCCTGAGCCCGCCCTTCAGTCACCCCGTGGTCTCCGCCCGCACCCGATCTCCCGCCCTGAATAATCCTGAACTTAAATGAAACCTAAAGGGGGAAAATCCCGCGGGCTCTTCCCTGGTCAAGGGGCCTGGCAGGGCCACGGCCTCGGGGGTCACGGGGCCCCGAGACTCGGGGCGGGGGGTGGGGCGGGAGCGGTGACCCGCCCCGGCCCGCGCTGCTCCCCGGCCCGGCTCTGGCTGCGGCGGCCGCGCGGGGCCTCCAGGAGCGCTTGGAGCCTCCGCGCCGAGTGTCTGCGGAGCCGCGTCTCCTCGCCCGACCCGCCCGCCCCGCCCGCCCGCCCAGGGGCCCGCGGCTCCGCGCTCTGGCCTGGGGAGTCGCTGTCGAACCCCGAACTGCGTGTCGTCCACGGAGCCCACCGCCCCGCCCCCGCGAGGTACCGGGGCTCCCCGAGGCCGGGCGGGACATCACCATTTCTAAAAGCCTCAGAGAGGGGGAGCCTGGGGGCGGGGAGGGGTGAAGCCAGGCGGACCCTCCTCCCTGGGCAGGTCCTGAGTCCCGGGGAGATGGGGCAGGGGAGAAAGTGTCCAGGAGGGAGGGAGCTCCAGAGACTGAACATGGGCAGCGGGTCCAGAAGGGTCAAGACTCAGGGGACAAAAGGAGGAGGCAGGTGGGGGGACAGAAAGGGACCAGGACTGAGGGGCGCCACGGGGGTGACAGAGGGGCCTAAGGCAGCAGCTTCCTCTGCAGAAGCCTTTTCCCTCCACCCTGCTGTCACCAGCCCTGGTGTCTGTCTGGGCCAGAGCCCTGGAGAGAAGCAGCAGGAGGAGGTTGGGGGCCCCAAGACCAGCACTGCTGGGGTCTGGGAGCCTCTGACTCCAGGCTGGTGGGTGGAGACTTACCTGGGCAGGCAGTGATGCTGACTGGCTCTGGGAACCTCCAGGCACTGGGGACTGAGAACTGGGGAGGTGTCACAAGGGTCCAGGGCCCAGCACAGGTGGTGCAGACAGAAGGGAGGCTAAGGGGGCAGTGGGGTATCCCCAACAGTAACCTTCCTGCCCTGGACATGTTATAGAGCAACCCCGATATTGAACGGGTTCCTGGCTGTGGGTCCTCACCCGCGCGCTTTAAAGGGACTTATGAATACTCTACTACAGACACACACAAAAGGGTTAATAAAAGGTTTATTTACAAGAGAAAAAGAAATAAGGAAAATGTACAACTCAGGGAGAAAATAGGGAAATAAAGTCTTTAATGCGTCCTACCAGATCGGACGACCTGGAAACCCAAAGTCACTCTCAGAGCTGGCCAGAGGCTGCGAGCTGGCCGAGCGCCAAAAATGGGGGATCCCCAAAGCCCACGTGTCTGCCTTTTGTATCCACCTGGCTGCTTAACCCCACCCTCAGGTCCCAGCCACCTTCCCTTTGGTGGTGATGGGATTTGGAGTTCCCAGTGTCTTTGGCTTTGACCTGGGGTGGGGGTGGAGTCCACAAAGCCTATATGGAATTTGCTTTGGGACACCCTTTTCCCCCTAACAGACACAGCCCTGGGGCCTGGAACTATGAGAACCAGACTAGGGACCTGGGGCTTTGCTCTGGCCCCTCCTCTCCTCACCCAAAGCTTCCTCACCCTGTCTCGGTGACCCAAGCACTGAGTCTGCGATTCTCAGTCATTTTCCTTCCCGGATCCGTGTCCAGTCTTACAAATTAGGGAGGACGCCAAGCATAATCTTGTTTAGGAGGTATCGCTCCCCATATTTACCACCCTAGGAATAAAGCTGAGTTTGATCATGTAGCTGTTTTATTTAGAATAATAGTAATAATCCAATGCCTGTTGATAGATAATCAATAATCAATGCCTGTTAAATAACTTCTTTCTGAAAATAATCAGGACAATGAGGAGAGTGGATCTTTCACGTGTTTTATGTTTGCAGTTGTCTTTCTTGTCTGTCTCATTAGAAGACAGTAGGATTTTCATGTTTCCTTCTGCATTTAGTTGTGGTTCTGGTTGAAGTCTATGAAAAAATGTCTACAGCCTCACACAAATATGTTGGAGTAGTGTTTTCACATTATTGTGAATATTCTACTTTGATACTAAATTAAATCTATACAGGTGGTATTTTCTCCCAGGTTATTTGCAAAGTGAAACCTGAAACAATATCATTGAATATTTCTTATTCTGTTACATTTTCATAGTCCTCTCTTGCATAAAACTAACTGCAGTTAGTTTTAATGTGTGATTATTTTTTAAAGTAATATATTGTTCCACAATTTAAGCTCTTCAATGTTCATTACACCGGAATCAAATTATTTTTAAAAAATTCATTTTATTTTTCACCACAAATCCAAAAAATAAAAGTAGTACTGGAAGTTGTCAAGTTAGTGACAGGACACAATTTTCCATGATTCTGGTTTTTTCTGAGCACTTACATTTGGTCAAGGAGAAGTTACTCTCAGTTAGCAATTGTCAGTTGATTTTCTTAAAGGAGCACACACTCATTTTCAGGACAATGTCTGCTCATTAACCAAATCAAATAGCCACAGATTTTGTCATTCATTCCTTCATGTGAAGATGGTATTGCCTACAAAAAAGAAAAATAGTCTAATTCATCTTGTGCAAATATTTTTCTTGGCACATAATAGGTGGGAACGCAGCAGGAGTGTTGTGTATGCACTTGCGTGTCCTCGCATCAGGTGCTGTAAAATGTGGATTTGAGGATGATAGAATAATGAAGATAATTTTTAATGCTTCAACTAAGAAACTTTGAAATGAAACCGGCTTGGAGTTGTGTTTCTGAGGTAAGTAGTTGTGAAGAATAACTGCAGTTAGTAATCTAAGCTCCATGTTAAGTTTTACCTCAGCAGATGGCGAAATAGTGAAAAAGCCAATGGTGTCTAAGTGACGTTTTGAAAATAGTTTTGACCTCGTGGATCCTGTGACAGGCTCTGGGTGACTTCAAGGATTCCACAACCACACTTTGAGAAATGCTTTTCTCAGGGAACCAGGGAACATCTCCCAAGTGTTCTCTGCCTTTGCCTCCTCTTCACTTCCCAGCATCCCTCTCCCTGGCTGGCTCCTGCCTCCCCAAGCTGCCTCCCCTGCAGATACAATGGGGAGCAGAGAGAGGACCCTGGAGACGTGGAGCTTGCACTGTCATGAGAGATGGACACTGAGTAAAGGTGACAAAGACACGTGTAAACCCGACCTGAGCCAAGGGCTGGGAGGAAGGAGCGTGATTATTATGAAAGTAGAGCAGTAGGAGTGCTTCTATTATTTTAAATAATATCAAAAGATGTAAAAAATATATTAAAAACAGGACCTCCCTGGTGGCATAAAGTTTAAGTCTGAGTGCTATCACTGCTTAGACCTGAGTTTGATCCCTGGCCAGGGAGCAACCCACATGGGGCAGCAGACCTCTCCTGTCTCACCCACCCGTCCCCTCAGCAGTGGATTTCAGTGGATCAGCCTGTTCTGCTCCCTACTCTGTGTCTGGTGAATCCTCTCCCCCTCTGCCCCTCTGGCCCATGCCCCAGTTCTTGTATGCATAAACAAATAAAAAATGAATCTTAAAAAACAAACAAAAAAATTACATGCAGCATCAAGTACAAGATCCATCTCAGACCCAGCAAACAGCAGAGGCTGGGGACCCAGTGGTGGTGCAGGTGAAACAAGACACAATGGGGGATTCAGTCAGCTGGAGTCAGGCTTTGTCGTCAAATGAGTTTGATGTCAAACTAGGGAGGGTCAGTCTGTCATTCAGCGCTGCCAGGCCAGGAAGTCTTGGCTGGTCTGCAGCCCCAGCCAGTAGTCAGGCACCACCTGGGAGTCTCAAGGGATAGCTTTTAAGTTTGGCTTAATCTCGCCCTTTGTTTAATTCCTCTATATCCATATCTAAGTGATGTATTTGTCTTTCTCCTTTGGGCTTATTTCCATTAACTCCATCCATGTTGCCCCAGAGGGCATGAGTTTATGTTTCTTGATGAGTAGTATTCTATTATCTATGTACCACCTCTTCCACAGCTTGGAAATAGTGCTGCATGATCAGGGGGGTGCAGGTTTCCTTTGAAGTAGTGTAACATCCTCTGCGGGTTGTTGGCGCCTGCTGCCCTAAAGGGAGCCAGAGTCTCTGAGAGCACCTGGTTAATCTGCACAGGGGGTTCCAGGGGGCCTTGATGCCCCAGCCAGATTAGACACTAGCAAGCAGTTAAGCTAAAGGGCCTCACACCATGGGGCCAAAGATTCCTTGTGCCTCACACCTTGGGGCTGAAGATTTAACATCCCTTTGTTTTTTGTTTTTGGTCATAAAGAGAGAAAAAATTTCTCAAAAAGTACATTAGACAATAAATTATATGTATCAGCATACTGCAAGCAAATGGCACGGAAAATTATCTGTTTAGAAATTAGTTATTAAACAATTTGGCCCACTTGACAATGGAGAACAATTTATTATACATGCCTGCACAACAATTTTTTTTTTTGCTTTTTTAGAAGTTTCTTTTTTTAAAGACGTTTCTTAGGAAAGTTTTTAAATGACGTTAACTGTGTTAAGGAGTTTCTAGGTAGAAAAAGTTCTGATAGCTAAGAAGCAGCTGGTCTCTGGCTGAAGGCCATAAAAATAGAAGAGTCATTGGATGCTTAGGCTTTAGCTGATAGGAGTGTACTGGAGGCTATCCACTGTCTTAGGTAATGGTCTAGCTGAAATAAGTTTTAGTGTTAGGTTTGTTTTTTTTTTAATCTATTAACCTTGAAGTCTACCGTCTAGCTGAGACCCGTAGGAGTCAGGAGTCCATGGGAATAAAATACACTAATTGTCTCTGCTTTGCACATAATGATGTAATTTCTCTGCTTGCTAAAAATGAATAAAGACCTGCTGAGTCTCTCAGCAGAAGTTACTTGCACCTCATCCAGTGTCAGTGTCTCCTCACTACCTCATCCCCTTCCCCTTAGCCCTTAAGTTTTCGCCAACGCTGTCTCATCCTTTCAGGAACCCCTGACATGACATTTTGCTGAGGCTGGTCCCCGGCACTTCCCCAAATGAACTCCTGTTCCCTGAGGACATGCTGACTTGTGGCATGATCCCTACTAACTAGAAAAACTTGTTCCAGCAGTAACTTATTCATGTGTATAAGCATAAACACAATTACACGCTATTTCCTTATCCCTTTGATCATTTCTTTAATAAGAGCCTGGCTGGGAGAGTGAGAAGCAGAGCTGCTCTAGAGGGCTCTCCCCAGCCTCCCCCTGCAGCTAATTCATTTAGACTCCAAGTCTTCCTTCAGAGCTGAGAACTTCTCATGGGCTATCTGAGACAGGGTAGATACCGTGGAATGGGACTGCTGGGTCCTAGGGCAGATCCACAGTTAATCTTCTAGGAAACCTGGATACTGTTTTCCATCAGGGCTGAACCAGTCTACATTCCCCAAAACAGTGCAGGACTGTTCCCTTTTCTCCATGTCCTCCCAGCTCTTGTTATGTCTGGACTTTTTGATATGGACCCTTCTCACAGGTGTAAAGTGGTTTCTGATTGTGTTTTGAATCGGGGGATCTTGAATGGATCAAGAAGATGGGGTACACTTCACTCCAGTGAGAATGCCCACGTTAAAAAACCAGAAACAACAAATACTGGAGAGGATGTGGACATAAAGGAAGCCTCTTGCACTGTTGGTGACAATGTGAACTGGTCCAGCCACGGTGGAAGGCTGTGTGGAGATTCCTCAGAATACTGAAAATGGACCTACGATGATCCAGGGATTCCACTCCTAGGACTCTACCCAAAGGACACAAAAACATTAATTAAAAGGCTATCTGCACCCCTATGTTTATTGCAGCACTATTTACAATAGGTAAGATATGGAAACAACCAAATCCTAAAAATAGATGACTGGATCGAGAAGATGTGGTACACATACACAATGGAATACTATTCAGCAACCATTAAGATCATCCTCAAATCCACATTCTAAAATACCTGCTGTGCTGACCTGGAAGGTCAAAGGGAGCTCTTCTGCATTCCCAAGCACAGTGTCCTGGCAATGGGGTGGTCCCCAGGAAAGGGGGTTTCAGGTTTCGTGGCTCCCCCCAAGAGAGGTTGGAGCTGAGCTGGGAGAGGAAGAAGAAGCTGCAGAAGGGATGGAGAAGGAAGGAAGCAGGATGGAGCCAGAAGGAGACCTGGAGGAGGCACGTGGAGCCAAGAGACGTGTGAAGAAACTGCTCTTGCCTTTTGGTCGTGGACTGGGTGACACAGATGTGGACAAGAGACCCGTGGGGAGGTGACAATGGCGGTTCTTGTCTTGCTTTTGATTTTGCTCTTTTCCTCCCAGACTTGTCTCGTTGTTTCTGATCCTTTCCTGTGGGTCCCCACTGGAAGGTGCTTTGGACTTGGGGCAGGTTTGGGGCCTTGCTCTAGGCCATTTTCATTTGGGTGGACTTCGGGTGCTTAAGATCATCCTTAAATCCACATTCTAAAATATCTGATATGCAGGGAGAGGGGCACCCCAGACCCCACAAACCTGCCTGCTCTAAATAGGTTCTGCCATCTGCCACATCAATACAAAATATATGAGATTTTAATGGAAAGGAACTTTATTTTATTTATTTTTATTTTTTTTATTTATGAAAGAACTGGGTACAGGCCAGATGTGCAGGAGGGTGAGAGGATTCACCAGAGACAGTGCGGGAAACAGAACAGGCAGACTGATGAAATACTCTGCTGAAGCTGGAGTAGCAGGAGAGACAGGAGGAGTCTGCTCGCCATGTGGGTTGTTCCAAGGCCAGTGGGGATCGAACTGGCACTGCAGAGGCTGCGGACAGCTTCACAGCACTACACTCAACTGCCTGTGCCACCAGGGAGAGAGGCCCTGGAAAGGAACTTTAATACAATTAGTAAACAATACAGTGTCATGAGAGTGACGTATAAGCGTCAGTCAGAGTTGACACTCAAAGAGAATTTCATTCCTATATTGGTCACACACACACTTAAGTTCATATAGGCAAACTAATCCCAAGTTCCCAAAGTACATTTGACTAAGGACAGTTGCTGCGAAGTGTCTTAGCCGGGCCTTCCACATAGGCCGTGGAAGTCTCTAGGCTCAAGGGCCCGCAGTGCGGATGGTCATGCAGGGTGTTGAGCTGACAGGCCCCTTGTGCTGCTGTCAGGGAGCAGGCCACCGGGGCCGCGGGGAGCAGAGCCTGGAAGTGCAGGTTTCCTGGTGTGCCAAACCCAGGAGCAAACTAGGAGCAGGAGCAAGGAGAGGTTTCAGCTCCGAGCCAGTTGTTAGGACTGCTCTGAGTCGGCCTCAGGGAGCTGCTCCTTTTATACCTTCTTATCAGGTTTAGGCTCAGGCACCGTCTGCTTTATCAGTCTTTACCACTCCGTATGTGACCTCAGCTACTTTCACTCACAGCGCTCGCAGGCACCTTAATATTGTCAATTTCACTTGTAAGTTTTATATGTTTGTTACACCAACTAATGGGGCACAGAGTCAGGAACACAGCGTCCCACGAACCTGATCTGGCCATCCTCGGGGGGCACAGGCTCCGAATTGCGGCATCCCACGATTCGGTCCTGGCCTTTAGTGAGGGGCAAACAAGCAAGAGGGACATCTCCACTACTCCTTTGTTGCCTAGGATTCGGGCACCTAGTCTGGATGGGCGTCCCCAAACCAGGGGTCTAGGTGTAACTGGAGTCGGCTAACATGGACCCACCATGGTTTACGGAACAGCCAACCGAGGGAGGGTGAGGAGCTGAATACCCAGGGGTGAGGGCCTCCCAGGAAGGCGGGTCAGGCAGGTGACTCACCCCAAAGGTCAAGGCCGGTGGTGGATGTGAGGGTCTGCCATGGAGAGGAGAGTCCCAGGGACGGGAAGGCAACCCCAGTGCCAGGGGACACAGCCTTCCCGGGTTTGAGGCACCAAGATGAAAGGTTTGGTGCAGTAAAGAAAAGGGGAGCCAGGAAAGGAAGGGAAAATTTATTGTGCCCCAGGTGAAATTCACAGACCCAAGGTGGGGACCCTTGTGTGGAGTCGCACACGTTGCCAGGGGAAGAAGGCCTTTACAGGGTGAGGAGAGAGCAGGTGGGAGCCTGGGTTTGCAAGGGCGGGAAACGATTCTAGGGCGGGGAGGGGTTCATTGTCTGAATTTTCTAGGCAGGCTCCTGCGTTCCTGCCCAAGGTGGGCTTCCTGGTGGGCTTTTGCATTCTGGCTTCTTGCATGGACCTTTCAGGCTCCATTCTAAACTCACTCAATCCGAATTTGCCAGCGAGGGGGGAGGAGGGAGGAAGGACCGGGGCTCTGAGCTCCTGCCTTTTTACACTACTTTCCGGCAGGAAAACTTTTTAAACTACTTTTCTGCTGCCCAGCCACATGGAGAACCTCTGGACTAAACAGATGATTCGTAAGCACCCGTCAAATTTGAAAGGTCTGGCGGGAACCAGAGTTACTAGGGCGAAAAGTCATCTGGTAGGAAGCCACGTGAGGCTGAGAATGAGGACCTGCTGATACCATCAGAAAACAACTGTTCCTTGTTACCTGCAAGCCCGGCTTCCCTCTCCCCATCCTATAAACACCTGCCTTCCCCTGACAATAGGCGCGGCTTCACCGGTCCCCACCTTGGGTCTGTGAAGTTTGCCTGGGGAACGCAACAAAGCCCCCTTTTAAACTTATTCTGTCGTCCTCGTCTTTCCCTCCTCATCTTCCCCTGCTGAACCTTTCAAAATTAGAATATCCTACTGGAAATTAAACTTTGACATCAGAGACATGTCCTATTGTGTCAGCGGCACATGGGATTTTGCCTGATACGTTATATATGTGCCATAAATGCTTGCTGAGGTATGAATGGAACATTCTCTAGCTTTGCTCCTATTAAAAATGGTGATACTAAGTGCTCACTAAGCACTCCTTTTGGCTGCTCACTGTGCTGTTTTGTATGCGTGATGTTGTTGAGCTTGCACATTAACCCCAAAGGACACGGAAGACATTGGAAATGCGGAGAGGTTGGCACAAGGTCACCTAGATAATGATTGCACCTGGGCTCAACCCAACACTGATGCCTAAGCCTGTACTTGTTGATAGAGATGTGATATTCTGATTTACAAACCCTTTAGCACACTGCTAGCCAGAGCCACCTTATCCAGAGAGAGCAGCAGTAATAATAACTATGATTATATTGTGCCCTGGGAGCTCTGATTTACTATGTGTGTGGAATGAACTCTCATAGTTCATTCCAATGCAGGTGGACATTATCCCCGTTTCGTCAGGTGGGAAACTAAGGCTCAGAACAGTCCAGGTAACTTATGTGGCATCATACCCTCCATCTGTCCCCACTTCTCTCCTTTCAGACATGGTTGCAGTTCTACGAGAGACCACTGGACTCCGTGTATTGAAGCTCCTCAGAGACCCGATGAGGAGGGATCCAGAGGGTGCCCAGATCTTACAGTAGGTAACAGCCCTGCCTGGAGCTTGGGGGCATTCTCTGGGGATCCTGCTCTCTCTGGAGTCATATTGTATCAAACTGTTTCCTCTGGGGAGCTCATCCTGATACTTCGGTCATGGTGCTGCACAGGCCGGGCACTGCCCGACTCCACTGGTGCCATTCTTGTAGACAGCATGACAACCCCTGGGTAGTGCCATGCAGTGGCCTCCACGGAGCTCTGTGCCTTCACTGAGCTCCTATAACATGTACTAGCTGTACCCCCCACCCCCATGGCAGTGCCTCTGACTACCCTGCCCACATGCCCTGCAATCAGGAGCCATGTCCTTGGCTCGTGCTCTTCTGCTCAGTTCCTGCCGCCGGCCTGCCAGTAACAGGCGTCCCATTAGGGCTTGCGGCTCCCTTGCTGCTCTGTCACCTCTCGCGGCCTTGCTCTAGCTGAACCGTTTGCCTTCTTCATCCGCCCCCTCCCAAAACCTGAGTGCCCCCTTCTGCCTACAGGGAACGTCCCCGGATCTTACCATCCACCCTCGACCTAGGCAAGCTCCAGAGCCGGCCTCAGAGCTCCCTGGGCCACAAGTATCTCTGTTTCCTGTGTGAGAATCTGAGTTTCGAGCTTCTGCACATCTGGCAGTCACCAGGAAGGGCAGAGCGGAGTCTGGACTGCCACCGGGGACAGGAGTGCTTGTCAGGCTCTATGCCAAGGCTTTGTCATTTTCTCTGGGGCAGGCAGATGGGCTGTGAGCATCGCTTCTATCAAATATATTGGCCAGCATTTATTCACCTCTTACTGCATGCCAGATGCCCCAGCAATGCTATCAAGTCTGTTCTATTCTTATCCCCTTTCCATGGAGGAGAAGGCAGGCTCCGCGCAGTTAAGCCACTTGCTGCTTTCACACAGCCAGTGTTCATGGAGGCAAACCCACATCATGTTCTTAACTGCCGGTGCACTGTGTCCCCCTGTTTCGGGGGGACAGTGTTTCTCTCCCTTGGCGATGGCAAAACTGGCACTCCCAGCCCAAGGCAGGAAGGATAGTGGCTGGGGTGAGGAACCCCAACTCCTGAGGAACTCCTTTTGTCGAGCCCCTGCCCCGTGCTGGCTGTTGTTGCAGGTGCTGGGGAACTAGACAACCAGCCAGATAGCTCCTGCCCTCGCGGTGCTCATTCTGTAGTTGGGGAGGCAGACAGGAAAGCTGTAAAATAAGAAAATTCACATAAGGATTCAGGCGGATACTAGCAGTAATGAAAACATGACAGAACGGTTGGTACGCAGGGAACGAAACCAGCGAAGAGCCTGCCCGTGTGGAGCGTCCATCCAGCAGATGGTGAGGCCGGCCAGCGTGATCGGGACAAGGGCGGGGTGGGAGCTTGGCCACCTCTCACAATGGGCTCAGAAGAGGCCCCACTGAGGAAATACGGGAGAAGAGAGGAGCCTCCCCTGAGGAGAGCAAGGAGGAACATTCCCGCCAGTGCCAGGCTGTGCTTAAGGACAACAGGCCTTGAGGTGTGCTCTGGGGGAGGCAGCCAGTGGGCTGGAAGGTCAGCCGGGCCAGGGCCTGCAGCCACGGAAAGGGGTCTGGATTATGTCAGAGAAGCACTGGGAGACCCAGGGGGGTTCCAAGCAGGATAGAATGTGATCTAATTTATTAAAGAATTTGGGGTACAGCTGGACCCCTTCCCAATCCCCACACATACCACCTGGCAGAGCACCTCTGGCAAGCGGCGGCCCAGCCCAGCTACAGGGGCCACCCAGGCTGGAGGAGGCGAAGGATGTGTGGAGGTTGCTTTAGAAAAGGGTTTTTCAACTTTGACACCGATGACATTGGGGGCCAGATGATGCTCAATTGTGGGAGCTGTTCTGTGCCCTGTAGGATGTTGGGCAGCTTCACTGGTCCTTACCTACCCAGCCTAGCCAGTAGGTTGAGGAGCACTCAGCCACTAAGCTGTGGCCACCTCAGATGTCCCCAGACTTTGCAAATGCTCCCTGGTGAACAATCGAGAACCACCGTTCTAGAAGCTACTGTTCCTGAGACACTCTGCCCCCCATGCTGTCCTGACGCCGGCCCCCGGCCCTTTCACACCCTCTCCCTCAGACTTCATGAGGACCGAGTTGGTGATCTGCCCCAAGTGCCACCCAGGGAGGGACAGGCTTCTCAGGTTCCCCTGAACCCTTTATCCTGTGGCTGTGAAGGGGAAGGGACGACCAGCGCCTCCCTGGCACCTTGCCCAGTCACAGCCCTTTTCAGGGTGACAGCCCTGAGACAATGCTACTTTTGGGGCCCGGATCCCAGCAGCCCACAGGATGTGAAGGACATGTTTGTCCCGGCAGAGATTCATATCGAGGCTCAAAGTGAGGGCACCCTCCCCAAGGCTGGCCCGGCAGGGGTAGTCCCCCTGTGGCATCAAGATGACGGCAGGACTAGAGTTCAGAGCGGCCTGCCGCTCTTCCCTGCTTTATGGCCCTGGGTGAATCATAACACCCCTCTGCACCCAGATCCCTTATCTGAGGGCAGGGGACCTAAGGGTTATCTTCCGCAGCGTTTCTGGGGTTTGGCAATAATGGACTTCAGGCCACTGGCTTAGGAATGCAGCGGACTTTGTTTCAAATGCTGACTCCGTAATCTGATCAGCAGTGGCTCTGGGACGAACTGCTCCCTCTCTCTGAGCCGCGATTTTCTTATCTGTATCAGAGGCTCCTGGCAGGATCCCCCCACACGGTCATGAGGATCCCCCCAGAGGTCGACGAGAACATAGGCAAGGGATGTCGTGGGATGCTGGCACCAGGAGGGACTCAGTTAACACACTGCCAACCCTCTGATCCCCTTGGGCTTTGTGCAGCAGGTGGGGCGCTGCTGATGAAAGCTGGCCTGGGGCCCGGTGAGGCTGCAGACCCGAGCCCAGCCCCCGACCTTGAGGACACCCCATCCCTCTACCTCTAGCAGACTATGGCTGTACTTTGGGGACAGGAAGACCAGGCTGTACCCACCCAGGCGCAACTGGGGACTCAGAGAGGCAGTGGGTGGGACTGGCCTTAGCCCCCCTGTGTTCAGGGGTCACTCACCAGACCCATCTGGGGAAGCCAGGCCAGGCCTGCAACCTGCAGGACAACCTGGTTAGCACAAGCTCACACCACCTGTTTGCGGGGAGCCAGGCCCTAGCGGGGCCCTAGCCAGGCCCTAGCCAGGCCCTAGCCAGGCACCAGCAGGGCATGCTGGCAGTGGTGTGTTCACACCAGCCCCACTGCGGGAGACAGGTATAGGCCAGGATGCTTCAGGAGCTGCCCAGTGTGGGCATTTCACACCCCCACTGCTGGAGAAGCCAAGACAGGGGGAGGATCTTGCAGGCTTGCTTGTATTTTTTTTTTATATTCTTCTTTTTTTATTTTTTCACTTCACTTTTCACTTGTAAACTCTATTTGCTTCCTCCCACCCCATCAGGTACAGTCCCCTAGAGTTTCCTTCTGCAAGGCACCCGTGCACCATCAGCTCAGTCCCTTGTGCTCCTCCCTCTTTCCCTCTGGTCCTTCTTCTACCTCCTCCCCTGCAGGTGTCTCTGATTAAGGCCTCTGACTTAGGATCCCGCACACTTCTTTGAGGACTCTGAGGCAAGAGGAGTGCTGCTGGAGGAACCAGACAATGACCAGGATGCTGCACCCCATGAGGATGGCGCTGAGCTCACCCCACCCTCGCTGGGAGAGCAAGGCCGTGCCCCAGAGAATGCAGCCTGTGCAGGCGATCCTGAGCTCACACCAGACCTGCTGGAGGATCAGCCCCGACCTGATCCTGCAGGTTAAAGTGAGGGAGCTAAAGGAACAGTTCTGCCTACGGAAGCAGGCCCTGCAGGAATTCATAGCACAAGCAGAGGGTGCTCACCTGACACCACCCCTCCAGGGACCCAGCCCCTCCGCCCTGTCCTGCCTGTCCACATCAGGGACAACTGACCATTCAGCACTGCTCCACCCCCAACTTCTCCTCCTCCACCTCCCTAGCCACCTGTCTTTCTTTAACTTCTACAAGGCCTCTACCCACAGACACCTGCCCCTTCTCTTGTAGTTCCAAATCTTGGTCTCCTAATTCATTTCAAGTTATCTTCATGTATTTCCTCCAAGATTTCTTGTTCACTGTACAAATGCTAATACACTTGTTCTCTCTTCACCCAAGTTGTCTACTCCTTTGATGTCCATTCCCTTCACAGGGCTGACAATCTCCTCCCTGTGGCCTTGCAGACAAACAACTCCTCAGTGGGAGCCACTTAGCCAAACCACTACTGCCCAGCCCTCTCAGGCCATGATGCCCTCACCTGCCTGCCACCTCTGTTCCCATTTCTGCCTGGGGATCCCAAGGAAGGAACCTAATAAATGGTGACTCTGGGATCATCCCAACCACCCATTAGATAGCATACATGGTATCTGTCTATTTGGGTTGGTTGGACTTCCGTGGTGGCCTAGGGGTAAAGTCTCAGCACTGCCATGGCTGAATCCTGAGTCAAGCCCAGGCCAGGGAGCAAACGCATCTATGATGCAGCAGACCCCTCATGTCTTGCCCACAGTTCCCCCCAGTGGAGTAATTCAGTCAATCTGCCTGTTGTGAATCACACTCTGTCTCTGCTGAATCCTGAAATCCCTCCACACCTCTGGCCTACACCCCAGTTCTTCTACACCCAAAGAAAAATGATTATTTGCCATCTCTTGAATTTTAGGTATACAGTAGAGTAGGGTAAATGACTAATAGCTAATCAAATCAGATTTGTATCACGACATCAGTGTAATCAGGACAGTATTACTATTGTATCCAACAGTCCATGTTATGAACATGTGTCCATAGAAGAATGTAGTTTAGGAAGAGGGTGTCATCCAGAGTGGAGCTGTAATGGGATATCCAAATTTACAATTTCATTGAATCGATTGTTGTCTATTATGGAATTATAATTATTAGGACACAAATGATCATTGTTGAATTATAGATGTCTTGATGCCAGGTTGTAGGTCATTAGGTAAAGCTTGTGACGTGTAGATGGCAGCACATAGTGCCGGATTTTGTCTGCAGATCCGGAAATATCCAGTGGTTAATATTTGAAGATAACTCGCCTCTTGAGCCATGTTTCTGCTGAACCCTGTTGTCAAGCCCTGCAAACAGTGGCTCCGCGTGGCCAGAGTTGGATCAGCAGCCCTCAGGGCTGGTGCCTGGACCGTGGCCAGAACAGCCAGAGCACAGAGCTGTCCCGTGCCTCCCAGCAGGCCCTCTGTTCAGGTTCTGTGCTTCGTGATAGCTCAGCCCACGTGTTTAGACGGAGGTTCCATCAATAAAACCTTGCATTAGACTCCAGGGCCAAATTCAGGGCCTCCTCCCAGGGCCCAGTTTGTTTACACGCAACATGGATTGTGGCCGTCCAGGTCTTTTTCATCAACATTCCAGCAACCTGGAGCCAGGAAGGGCCTCTGTCCCCATGGGGTGCACCCATCCCCTCACTCACTCTCACTGCCCTCAGTGGAGAGCACAGGGCACACCCAGTCCTCCCCTCCCAGCAACCCTGCCCCACAGCCCCTCAGCTGTATGAACTCTGCCCGACCGGCAGAGGAACCCTGGCATCTCCAACTTGTTCTCACAGGGTGCCGCAGGGCCTGGGGACTGTCTGATCACCTAAGGGGAGCTGAGCTAGAGTCAGCAGCACTCGGGGAACCCAGAGAGAAACAGAGGGGGACACAGAACACTGGGGCAGAAACGGGCATGAAGAGAAGGACCGGGACAAACAGAGAGAAGGAGCTGAGGACGGACCAAAAAGGCAGAGAGAAAATCAGAGTCAGAGGAACACAGAGACAGAAGAAAGGGAGAGTCAGCTAGCGTGGACAGGACAGCAAGGAGCTAATCACTGTCGGAGTGGACACCCCATGCCCCGGGCCTCATCATCCAACGGTAACCCAGCCCTGCCGGGCAGGGTCAGCAGACATCTGCGAGCAAGGAGGGCGCCCTGGGAACACTGTGGCCGGCACTCGCAGGATGTGTGTGGCTCTGGCCCTTTGATTCGGGCCCACAAGACCCCTGTAGGGCACGGCCAGAGAGGAGCAGGGCTGAGTTTGGGTGGATTCCACCTCTCAGGAGAACAGGCACACCGGGTGGGAGATGACTCTGCCCCCAGCAGGGCTGGCCAAGCCTGGGTGAGGCGTGTGCAGGTGCCCTCCCCAAGGGGGAACCCTCCAAGTGCTGCGAGCCTGACACCAACCACCCTCCAAGGGCAGCAGAGAGGAGTGGCCCACTCCCCAGGACTGCCCCAGGGAGACGCTCCACACTCTGGAGCTCCTCTGGGCCCATGGGAGACGGGAGCCTGGAGTTGCCGATACTGCAGGGCCTGCTTCCTGGCAGGGAGGATGAGCCAGGTCAGCAGCCAGAGACCAGAGTGCCCAGCAGGGGCCCTGGCTATGTCTTGCCTTCCAAGAATTTGGGAGGCTGTGCTGCTGTCAGTGTTGTGGACTGGGCCTGGCATGGAGGACAAATAGGAAGTGGCCTAGGTAACCATCGGGGGAGGCTTCTGTCTGAGCAGGAAATCCAGGGAGGGGGACCCAGAAAGTGACATCACCTCCACGAAATGACACGGCACAGAACTCGGAACCCTGGTCCCCAGGCAGCTGGGTTCTGAACACAAAGCCAACCTGGCTCATGTGCCTGGTGGTCCTGGACCCAGCGCCATGTTTTCTTGCTGTTTGGACATGTTTCCCCACAGTGGCCCAAAAAGAGGTCCCCAAAACGCATGTTGCACTCTGCTGAAAGGCATGAAGTGCCTGTGTCGACCTCTCAGGCCAGAAGCTAACACTGCCCCTGAGGTAACTGGGGGGGCCCTGGGGACAGGTCAGGCCACGCCAGGGCTCTGATGACCCCACCCCTCCCTTTCCCCCATGAGTGTGGGTGTGCGAGCTGTGAGAGTGAGTGTGTGCGTGCTCAAGAAGGAGGGTCTGGCCCAACCAGGAGGTGCGTGATGTCTACACCAGGACCAGCCTGGATGGTGGTAGGACCCGAGAGTCATGGCCGCTCCCTCTTGCCCCAGTTCAGTGCTACTCAGCAGGTGTGTCTGTTTGCTCCCAGAAGGTGCTCTGTGTCCAGGAAACTGAGGAGGCCCAGGGAGTGCATTTCAGCCACTGGCCTCCCTCAGCTCAGTGTGGGATCCCACTCAGCGTAGAGCGCAGTTTGAAGCACACCCGCAACATTGAGCTTGTCACACATGTCCATAGGAACTGGCTGGAGTACATAAAGCCCATGATGGAGCTGCACGAGGGTGAGTGGCCTAGGCTGGTGCCCTGGCTTGACTGGGAGGGGTAGGGTCAGCTGCCATGGGAGGAGACCCAAGGGCTGGATTTGGACCCTAAGCAGTATGACCTGGGACTTGTAGTTGCCAAATGTAGGGAAGAAGACCCCCAAGGGCCCACTATCTGGGCCTGGTCTCCTCTCAGGCTCTAGCATGAGTTCTGTTGCCAATGTGGCGTGTGGCTGACTATCCTCTTGCATCTCTAGCATCTTCTCCAGGAGTTCAGCAGGGCTCCGCTGTAGCCCAGGGGACAGGTCTGGAGCCCGGCCAATTTATCGATTGGACGCCAACAGTCACCAGGGGTCCTGAAGGGACAGGAGAATCTGCTCCTGCATATGCGGTTCTAGAGCAACAGGAGAGCCCAGCAGGCCTGCTGGGTCAGGAGGAAAAAGCCCAGGATGATCCTGGCAGCTCTGGGGCCACCGAATACATAAAGCCCGTGGAGGATTTGCTGGAGAGTGAGTGGCCTAGGCTGGTGCCCTGGCTTGACTGGGAGGGGTAGGGTCAGGGGCCATGGGAGGAGACCACACGGGCTGGATTTGGACCCTAAGAAGTATGACCTGGGACTTATAGTTGCCAAATGTGGGGAATGAGACCCCCAAGGGCCCACTCTCCTGGGCTGGTCTCCTGTGAGGGCTCTAGCATGTGGTGTGTTGCAAAGTCTGGTGTGTGTATTTTTTATCATTATTTAAATGGTGGCCAAATTTCATATAAAACTAAGGTTTTATTCAGTTTAAGAATGAGAATTTGTTAAATAATATCACTTTCTCTAAAAATCATTGAGCTTGCAGGTTTACTTTTTGCTTCTTATTATAAGAAAACCAAAATTTAATGACATCGCACCAAAAAAAATTAAGGCAATTAAAATATGTGTTTCTGTATGAGTTATCCAGGATAATAGTGGGGTCCCCAGGAAAAGGGGAAGTTCCAGGTTCCCTGCCCCACCTAAAGGAGGGTGGAGCTGAGCAGGGAGAGAAGAAGCTGCAGAGGATTCTGAGGAAGCAGGATGGAGCCAGGAGACCCCGAGGAGGCACATGGAGCCATGTGAAGAAACTGCGCTTGCCTTTTAGTTGTGGACTGGGTGACACAGATGTGGGTGAGAGACCCGTGGGGAGGTGACATTGGTGGTTTTTGTCTTTATTTTGATTTTGTTCTTTTCCTCCCAAACTTGTCTGGTTGTTTCTGAACCTTTTCTGTGGGTCCCCACTGGAAGGTGCTTTGGACTTGGGACAGGCTTTGGGGCCTTGCTCTAGGCCAATCCTGTTTGGGTGGAATTTTTCCCACGAGGGGACAGGTAACTTTGGGTGCTTGATTTAGAAACTATATTCTTTACCTTTCCTGCATTGTTTACTAACTGTATTAACGTTCCTTTTCATTAAAATCTCATGTTTTATGTTGATGCAGCGGATGGCAGAACCCATTTAGAGCAGGCAGGTTTGTGGTGTCTGAGCTGCCCTTCTCCCTGACCTCTAACAGATTCTTTCTCATTTCTCTATTGTTTACTAATTGTGTTAAAGTTCCTTTCCATTAACATCTTTAATGTTTTGTGTTGATGGGGTAGATGGCAGAACCTATTTAGAGGAAGCAGCTTTAGGGATTCTGGGGTGCCCCTCTCCCTACCCTGTAGTAGACTGACTACATACACCTCCTGGATGACAAGTGACAGGGCCCAAGGACGTCGCCAGTTCCCCAGCAATGTGATCTCTGTGGTTGAGCCTAGGGTAACCCTGGATGTCACAGGTAAGATACTAATTTTCTGATTGCTACGGGAGCCACTTACTCTGTAGTCACCCAGCATTCGGGACCCAACTTCCTCTCCTCACAAAATATAATAGGAATGGCTTTGATGGAAGACAGAATAGAAAGACTGGAAAGGAGGTACCCTGACACCAGAACCTGACTCACAAGGAGGTGGGGATAGAGGGTAATAACATGACCATTAACTCAGCTGTAGAGGTCGTGACCCTTAGGCACCAGGGCCTCATCATAAGGCATGAGACCCAAGCAGGATCAGATGCTCTAGGGAGTGGAGCACAGGCCTGAGGGGAAAGATTTGGAGATTGGGCCCATCCTGGAATCTCCACTCCCCATCCTGGTATCTCCGGACCCTCTTGGATTCTGCGTGGTTATCCAAAATCAGCAACCAACTGATGGCTCATGTAGAGGCCAGGAACAGACACGGTACAGGTTTTCTGATCCCATGCAGACCGGGTAAAGGAGGAGTCAGAGGCCTCAGTGTGTTTTTTTTTTTTTTGGGCAGGTCTTTTATTGAGATTACCAGGTACACAACAGGCAGGGGTGCTGGGGGGCCGGGAGGCTGGCAGGCCTCCCAGCCCCCAGCAAATCCGCACTCTCTCTGGGCTCTCTGGCGTTCTCTGCTTCTGTTTTGACTTCTCCTTCAGGTTCTGCTGGTTCTGCTGCTGCTGCTGCTACTGGTGCTGCTGCTGCTGCTAGTGGCATCCCCCCACCCCCGTGACGCCGCCCTTAAAAGCACAGTCTTAGCTCAGCTGACTCCCATCTACCTATGCCCACACCCTATTCCAGGTGCCCGCCATCAGGCATGCATTCAGGACAAGGATCCATCATCTATCCTGATGGCGGAAGGGCAGAAAAGCCTGATATTTTCTTTACCCTACAGCTCACAAGGAGTGACCCCCCGCAAACAGAAGAGGACTGTGTCTGTAAAGTCTCTGCACTGGCTCGGGGCAGCACTCCCTCTGCCCACCTGGGACTGTGTAGGTTCCTCTTCTTACCAACTCCCTCCCTCTGCAGGGCAGCAGCTTCCTGCCTGCCTGTGACCTGTCAAGGCCGCCTGCCTGCAACCATGCAGGCCTCTCTCAGCAAAACCTGCCCCTTTCCCTTTCCCTAATAAACCTGGTCTTTAAATATAACTACCGTCTCTGTCTCGTGGAGAAACTCGCCCGGAAAACTCACCGCGTGCCACTGACAGGGGAGCTCTGCAGACACCTTTCCCAGAGTGAACAGCAGGACCCCGCTGTAACGCAACCAACCCATCCCGGGTAGGTTTATGAGCGGATCTAGCAGCCACATGCTCTTCATCGCTGTTTGTAGTCACCGTCCTCCTCCGTACAGGGTGGAACTGGGTGATCTCTCGCAGCTTGTCAAAATTAACTGCCTTGGAGACTGGCTGCTGCTTGGAGTCCGGCTATCAGGCAGGGGATGAAGCGTCTCAGCGAGCCCTGCCCCCCGCGACAGGCGTCAGTGTCAGTCTGGGATTCCCAGCCAGGCTCCTGGCGGGGACCTGCTTCAGGGCCTGGGGCATGGTTGTGTCAGTGAAGTGGCCTGATCTGCCTGGCCTCGAGCAGACTGAAAAACACGTTCTCTGTGATTAGAGGCCAGGGTGGAAGAGAGGATAACGTGTAGTCATGACACCGAAGGTTATAGGTGTAACCTTAGGTGTAACCTTGGGTAAGAGAACGAAATTCTTTGGTGTAGGTAGTGGGGTCCTTAGTGAAACAGCCGAGACGCTTTTCAATCTGGGAGAGATCAGACAGAGGGAAAGGATCGTGGACTCCACCTGCTCCTTCATCCCCGCAACCTCCCTAAGGGGACAAAGAGGACGACTGTGAGAGCAGGTGTGCTGGCTGGGAGGTGGAAGCGGGGGCTGGACTGGGGAGCTGAAGGAGGTGAAGACTGAACATCTAGAGGATCAGAGAATGCAGAGGAGGTGTCTGGAGAGGGCGAAGAGTGCGAGGAGGCTCTTGAGCTGCTCCGTGTCTGAGGGCCGTCTTCTCTCCCCACAGCCTCTCTCTGCAGCCCCTTGATGACCACACCCTGGAGACTGCAAAGCAGATGCTTTTCCCTTCCGCTCCCTGTGCCTTTCCTGAGGGCTATTTTTCAAATTGCAGTAACGTTGATTTACAGTTCATGCAGGGATCAGAGGTAGTGACCACACCACCCTCCACCCCAGCACCCAGAGTCCTTCCCCATATTCATTGTGCCCCCACACTCTGCTCTCCCCCTCCTTCCCCATCTAGTAGCCTCATTCCTACAGTCATGTGTCTAGGTTTGTTTTGGTTTGGGTTTTTTTCCCTTACCTTTTTGCTTGCTTTCTTTATATTCTGCATGTGAGCAAAATGGTCTGATACATGTCTTTATCCTTCTGACTGACTTCATTTAGCCAATCCCCTCCAGTTCCATCCATGGTGTTGTAAATGGCAAGATTTTATCTGTTTTTATAGCTGAGTACATATGCACATCTTCTTACCCCTCTCCCCTGCTGTTGGGCACTTAGGTTGATTCCATGACTCCGCTGCTGTACAGGGAGCTGCAGTGAGCACAGGATGCATGTGAAGAGGTCACAGGAGGAGGGAAGAGGTCGTGGCCTGGCAAGAGGGGTGGCTCCTGGAGGAGTGCTGAGAGGGAGGAAATAGGGGCTTTAGGGGAAGGAGGCCAGAAGGAGGGGAGAGGGAGGCCCAGAGAGGATTGGGGCAGGAAGGGTCAGCTTAGGGGACACTTGGTGAGAGGGGTGGTCTGTGTGGGGAGAGGCCCAGGGGCTCTGGCTGTAGAGTCTGTTATCATCCAGCAGTGACTCCCTGGGGGACGTGAGTGTGGGGGTGCGGGATCTGCTGGTTCTGTGCTGACAGCTCTGTAGCTGACCGGAAACTGTACTGAAGTTAAAGGCATCTCCGCACTGCAGGTGTGGGGTGACTCACATTCAAGGCGAAGATGGGAAAGGAAGAGGGGAGTGATGATGAAGGGATTCCCCTCTTCCAGAGCAGCCCCCCTTATTCTAGGGTGACAGGGCGAATCAAGGAGACAAGAGAGGGGGAGCCCAAGGTCTGTGCTGCCTGCTGGAGGCAGCCCTGGGGCCCTGACCCAGGGTCCAAAGGCCCTCCCTGTACTGGGACCTCACAGCCCGGTCTGAATCCATCTCAGCTCACAACCCTTAGGCCCTGGACACCGTCCAGGTACCAGGAGCCACTGCACCAGGGGGAGTGGCCCAGGCCTTGGACTCCATGTTCTAGAGCACAGAAGGCAGGGGTGGGAGGAGCCTGGAGTCTGAGGCAGCCACAGGACATCAGCCAGGAGTAGATCCTAGGTTACTGGCTAACTTCTCCCCAAAACAGAATGTGTCTCCCCATCCCCACCCTCCAGGCCAGGTGTCCACACTCATACCCAAGATGCCAAGGATGGACCCTCCTGCCCAGGGTGAACCACCTACCTTTGGAGCCTGGAGGGTGGCCCTTCCACTTCCCTATCCCTGGGAGCCCAGGCCTGGGGTCTTGTCTCTTCTCCCTCCTGGACAAAGAGGCAGGGATCTGCCATCTGGATCCCTCAGGCCTCGTTCCTGTCACCTCCTGCAATGAAAGTAAAGGTTAGTGGTTCTACTTTCTATTTCCTTGGCATATCTTTTCACTCTTTAACTTGTAAACTATTTTTGTTTGTATAGAAAGTCTTTCCAGCACACAGAGAATACAAGTCTCCTTGATATTATCCAGTCTGAGAATCTCAGGCTTTGGATTGGGATATTAGTTAATTTATTTTTAACATGATTTTTTATATGGTCTGATTTGAGTCTATCATTCTGATATTTATTTTTCAATTGTCTCACATCTTTTTTATTCCATTTCATCTTTTTCTACCTTTCTTTGAGTCAAGCAAATATTTTTTCTGTGAAATTAATTCTTCATGTGGCTATAGATATTTTATTGCAGTGCACTCTATTGTAAGTATTTAAATCTGTATTTTTAATTTTTCAAAATCTACTTAATTGAACTACATCCCATAACGTACAGGAAATTTACAGCAATATAGTTCTATTTAACCACCTTAATGTTATTATTGTAATATATATATTAAACCAAAATACAATTTACCCCAATAAAACTTTATAATAAAAAAATTAAGTAATCATATCTGTTCAATACATTAAGACAAGTCTACAAATAAAGAGTATTCTGTGTGTCTCTGTTGTTAGTTACTGCTCTAATGTGTGAGTTATTAGCTAGTGCCATTTCCCTTGTCCTGGAAGAATTCCTTTAACATTCCTTAGGATAGAAGTGCTAGCAATGAATTCTCCGTTTTTAATTATATATAGTGTATTTACTTTGTCTTCTTTCTCCCCTTTTATTTCTTAAGTTCTTTATATGAAATAAAATGTCACAGCTCGTAGAGATGCCATTTGTACCAACAGCAAATAGCCTTAGAGAGGCTGGGCAGAAGCCACCAGCAAACAGCTCCATTGGAAACACCAGGGACAGCTGACGATGCTCTGCAGGCAGTGTTAGAGGCAGGGCCAGAGGCAGGTGTGATGATGAGGTCTCGGGAAAGGTCTCAAAGGTATATTGAGGTCTCAAAGTCTGCGGAGGTCTTGGCAAAGATCTTTCTAGGAGTACTTATGAATCTGACCTGCAGTGTCTATCACGTGGCTCAGGCTGGCTACTGCTCCGGCTTGTATCCTCTTCAGGATCCCAGCTATTCAAGCCTGACTAGCCCCTTTATAATCCCAGCTGTTTGGTTTGTGCCAGTTGAGCTCCAATCAGATTGGTCCATTTAGAGCCCTGAATTGTCTCATAAACCTTGAATGGCTTGAGAGCTATGAAAACATATTTGCTTGACTCAAAGAAAGGTAGAAAAATATGAAATGAAATAAAAATGATGTGAGACAATTAAAAAATAAATATCAGAATGATAGACTCAAATCAGACCATATAAAAAATTATGTTCAAAATAAATTAACTAAAAAACCCTAAAGCCAGTAGAAGAAAGGAAATAATAAAAATCAAAGCAGAAATAAACAAATTGGAAATTAAAAAAACAATCTAAAAGATCAATGAGGGGCCTCCCCTGGTGGCGCAGCGGTTGAGCGCTGGGCTGCGAAGCTGCGCACAGCCTCAGCAGCGCGGGTTCGATCCCTGGCTGCCAGGCGAGGGTCTCACATGGTGCGCAGACCTCTCCTGCCACCCACTGCTCCCCTCAGCAGTGTACTCCGTCACTCTGCCTGTTCTGCTCTTCGCTCTGGCTCTGGTGAATTCTCTCACCCTCCCGCGCTTCTGACTGTACCCAGTGCTTGTATGAATAATAAATAAATCTTAAAAAAAAAAATACAAAATAAAAGTCAATGAAACCAAAAGTTGGTTCTTTGAAAAAATAAACAAAATAGACAAATCTCTAGCCAGTCTCACAAAGAAAAAATGGGAGAAAGCACATATAAATAGGATTGCAAATGAAAAAGGAGAAATCACAACAAACTCAGTAGAAATCAAAAGAATAATCGGAGATTATTATGGAAACTTATATGCAAACAAATTCAACAACCTAGAAAAGATGGACAAATTCCTAGAAAAATATAATCATCCAAAGCTGGACAAAGAAGAAATAGACAACGAAACAGACCAATTACAAGCAGTGAAATTGAGGCAGTAATCAAAGCACTTCCCAAAAACAAAAGCCCAGGCCCAGACAGCTTCACAAATGAATTCTACCAAATTTTCAGCAGTGAACCAGTGCCTATCCTACACAAACTCTTTCAAAAAATTGAAAAAAAAAGGAATACTACCAAATGCGTTCTATGAAGCCAGCATTACACTACCAAAACCAAACATACACAGCACAAAAAAAAAGAAAATTACAGACCAATCTCACTAATTAACACTGATGAAAAATCCTCAACAAAATCTTTGCCAACAGAATCCAACAATGCATCAAAGGGATAGCACACCAGGACCAAGTGGGATTCATTCCAGGGACACAAAGATGGTTCAACATATGAAAATTGGTAAGAGTAATCCAACACATCAACAAAAAGAAAAATAAAAACCATATGATCATATCAATAGATGCTGAGAAAGCATTCGACAAAGTCCAAAATCCATTTATGATGAAGACCCTTGAAATTCTCGGGATAGAAGGAACATACCTTAACATGATAAAACATATGACAAACCCACTGCCAACATTATTCTCAATGGTGAAAAGCCGAAGGCCGTCCATTTAAGATCAGAACAAGACAATGATGTCCTCTCTCACCACTGCTCTTCAATATAATACTGGAGGTCCTAGCCAGGGCAATAAGACAAGAGAATGACATATAAGGAATCCAAATAGGGAAAGAAGAAGTAAAACTATCACTATTTGCAGATGATATGATAGTATATATAGAGAACCCTAAAAACTCCACAGAAAAACTACTCAAAATAATCAACCAGTTCAGTAAAGTAGCAGGATACAAAATCAACATACAAAAATCAGTAGCCTTCACAAACAATCAATCCACAAACAATCACAAACAATCCACAAACAATCAATCGGAAGAAGAAGAAATCAAGAAAACCATCCCTGGCCCCCCCCCCCCCCCCCCCCCCCTGGTGGCCCAGTGGTTGAGTGCTGGGTTGCGAAGCTGCCCACAGTCTTGGCAGCGCCGGTTCGATCCCCGGCTGCTTCCTGGCCACCGGAGGAGGGTCCCACATGGTGCGCAGACCTCTCCTGCCACCCACTGCTCCCCTCAGCAGTGTGCTTCGGTCCTTCTGCCTGCTCTGCTCCCTGCTCTGGCTCTGGTGAATTCTCTCACCCTCCCGCGCTTCTGACTGTACCCAGTGCTTGTATAAATAAATAAATTTAAAAAAATAAATAAATAAATCTTTTTTAAAAAAGGAAAGAAAACCATCTCTTTTATAATTGAAACCAAAAAAAAATCAAATACTTGGCAATAAACCTAACAAAAGAGGTGAAAGACCTATACAAAGAAAATCATAAAACACTGTTAAAAGATATTGAAGAAGAACCAAAGAAATGGAAAGACATCCCCTGCTCATGGATTGGAAGAATCAACATTATTAAAATGGCCATCCTCCCAAAAGCAATATACAGATTCAATGCTATTCCAATAAAAATCCCAATGATATTCTTCAAAGGAATAAAACAAATACTGATGAAATTCATATGGAACCACAAAAAAACCACGAATAGCCAAAGCCCTACTGATGAAAACAAAGGAGAAAGGAGGTATCACACTTCCAAACTTCAAGCTATACTACAAAGCCTAATAATTAAAATAGATTGGTATTGGAACAAAAACAGACACACAGACCAATGGAACCTCATAGAGAGCCCAGAAATAGTCACACTTTTATGAACAAGTAATCTTTGACAAAGGAGCAAAGAATAT
Organism: Talpa occidentalis; assembly: GCF_014898055.3. NCBI lineage: Eukaryota > Metazoa > Chordata > Mammalia > Eulipotyphla > Talpidae > Talpa > Talpa occidentalis. Next base: position 38,037 of record NW_023602407.1, read on the forward strand.
GCAATAAAATATGGACAGTTTGTTTAATAAATGGTGCTGGACATCCACATGCAAAAAAATGAAACTAGACCACTACCTCTCACAGTGTGCAAAAATCAACTCAAAATGGATAAAAGAACGGGACATAAGACCTGAAACCATAAAATATATAGAAGAAAATATAGGTAAAACACTACAAGACATACATCTCAGAAACACCTTTAAAGACTCATCACCCAAAGCAGTGATAGTGAAGGCAAAGATAAACACCTGGGACTACATCAGACTGAAAAGCTTCTGTATAGCCAAAGAGACATTAACCAAAACAGAGAGAGACACCCCACTGATTGGGTAAAATCTTTGCATTCCATTCAACTGATAAGGGAATGATCACAAAGATATACAAAGAACTCATAGGGCTCAACAAAAACAAAATAAACAATCCAGTCAAGAAATGGGCAGAAGAACTCAAAAGACATTTCTCCAAAGAGGAAATGCAAATGGCCAATAGGCATATGAAAAAAATGTTCAACATCCCTTATCATCAGGGAAATGCAAATCAAAACCATACTGAGATACCACCTTACACCAGTAAGAGTGGCACATATCAAAAAAACAAGCAACAACAAATGTTTGCGAGGATGTGGTGAAAAAGGAACTCTCCTACATTGCTGGTGGGAGTGCAAACTGGTCCAACCATTGTGGAAAGCTGTGTGAAAGTTCCTCAGTCTACTAGAAATGGAGCTACCATATGATCCAGCAATTCCACTCCTGGGGATCTACCCAAAGGAAACAAAAACAGTGATTCAAAAGAGCACCTGTACACCTATGTTTATTGCAGTACTATTTACAATAGGTACAACCTGGAAACAACCCAAATGCCCAAAAATAGATGACTGGATCAAGAAGATGTGGTACATATACACAATGGAATATTATTCAGCAATCATAAAAGATAAACTCATGCCATTCGCAGCAATGTGGATGGAGCTAGAAGGAATTATGCTCAGTGAAATAAGCCAGAAGGAAAAAGAAAAATATTGGATGGTTTCACTTGTAACAGGAATATAGGGGAACCAAATAAGACATCAGTGTAAAAAAAAAAATAACAGTACAAAACACAACAAAGCAAAAACTGACAATTATAAACCAGAGACATACTGCAGGGGAGGAGGAGGGAGAGGGATCAGAGGGAGGGAGGGAGCAGCACAGGAGACTGTGGTGATGGTGCATGGGTGCCTTGGGGAAGGAAATTCTATGGGCACTCAATTTGAGGGGCTGGGGGGAAGCAAATATCATCTAAAAAATGTAAAAAATGATAAATGTTAAAATAAAAAAAATTTAAAAAATTAACTAAAATCCCAATCAAAATGGCAAAAGAGCTTGAATCTGATTGGTCCATTTACAATTCTGGCACTGTATTCATAAATGAAACACCTGCCAGTGTGTCCAGATGACTGATGTCAGGTAGTCTCACACAGAAGTGCAGGAGTTTGGGGCCTGGCACACTCAGAACCCATCTGAAGGGCCCAGAGGCTACCCATGGTAAGGTCCCCTCTCCCCCCTGCATCAGGGATCATGTGGGAGTGGGCTTTAGCGGGGCCAGATGCTCACCTGGGCATCCAGAGCAGGCACCCCTCTATCACAGCCCACCAGGCTGGTCTCCCTCCTGCCACAGCACAGCCTAGGTCAGCTCTGCCAGAGCTCAGGGATGCCCACAGGCTGCATGCTGAGTTTGGGGCCTGGCACACCATGGGCCCCTCTCCCCGTGGCTTGTGTCAAACCTGCTGCTGAAGTGGCCTCAACAAAACTGGTCACACCCCACTGACTGCAACAGATTGCAGGGATCCTCATTTATGTAGCTACTCTAAAATGACCACTGGCCAGTTCTGCCCCCAGAGGACACACCCACTGGGGCTGCTGTTCCCTCTGGGGTGGTTCCTGGCAGCATGGCCAGCACGTAGCCCCTCAGTGGGTCTCAGAGTGACTTGGCTGTGATAGGCCTGGCAAAAGTTGTGGCCACAGGAGATGCTCCCTGGACCCCTGTCTCCAGGCAGAGGCTACAGGTCACCTCTGCCAGGAGGGCCCAGTTGTGGCCCCAAGGTCATGACTGTCCTGCAAGGTGGGTGAGGAAGGGGAACAAACGGAGGGCAGAGGAGAAGGTCAGGGAGGAGGTGACCACACCTGCCCTGGTCAAGCTGCAGGAGCCTCCTCCCTGCCCCGCACACTCTCACCCTCTCCAGCATGTGCTCCCCAAGGCGCCCCAGGGCTTTCCCAACATGGACCCTCACCTGCCTTCTCTGCTCCCCACACTAGGCAGGGAGGGCTCACAGGACCTGCCATCACCTCCACTTTCTCCCCCAACCCCTTTCCCTGAAGCCAGGAGAGCAGACAGGGGCTGAGTGCCCATGATGTGCCAGGCCCTGAGCTCAGACTCACAGGCATCAGGTCACCATCCTCACCGTGTCCCTAACCTCACCACACGCAGGTGAGGACACTGAGGCCCTGGAGGGGAGTCCCTGTGCAGGCCCCACCCACGTGATTGGGGGAAGACAGGCTGGAGTCCCATGGGGATCCAGGGGGCTTAAGGGAAGGCCCACGCTCCTCAGCCCCCGCTGCAGTGGCTCCAGCTCCTGCCTGTGCCCAGCCCTGGACCCACCCCTCGCCCAACACCCAGGACCCTCACCTTGTCTCCTCGGAGTCACTCACCTCCCTGTCACCTCCTGCTCCCCCTGGGGCTCAGGTCACATGTCACCTCAAGGAGGAGGCCCAGAGGCTCCCAGGTCAGGGGACCCTCGCTCTGTTCTCCCCGGGCCCGTCTCCAGCTGGACTCTGAGTTACAGACACAGAGTCCTGGGACGGCTCACTCTGCACCCCAGTGCCCAGCGGAGGGCACCCCAAATATTGGTCATTTGAGTTAAGAAATTAATACAGTTACACAAAAGCCACTCAGGAGGACTCTTGTTTCTGGTAATGACTTGTTAGGACATTTCCATCAAACACAGACTGAAAACAATATCTATTGGTGGCATTTACCCTCCTTAAGAACACAAGGATTTCAGATATTTCAAGGGCGATTATGTGAAGATTTATATTTATTCTGTTTGAACACAGAGGTCAGAACCTGGTCATGTCTGCAGCAGTCTGGGGCCCAGCCTCTGTCATCACCTCCTCACTCCCCTCGTCTCCCTCCATCACAAGAGCAACATCAGGAGGAATTTTTAAATTCAACTAAATCACATATGGCTGCCTGGGCAGGAAGGGGGTGCCTATCACTAAGAGGACCCAACCCTCACTCTGGATGTTTCCAGGGGATGTGACCACACTGAGACCTCAGCCCCCTCAGCTCTGAGACCCTTCCTCACTGCAGCTGCCACAGAGGGGGGCCCTGAGGCAAAATGTTTATTTTCTTTCATTCTTGCCTTTTTGTCCTGCTTTCATTGTTTGCTGGGGTTAACATTTTCTCCTCTCACACAATTTTCTATTTCACATCATTAAAACAACAAAAAATAATAGAACTTTTACAGTAAAAAAGAAAACACCTCCAATCCTGGTGGCTAATGTGGTAACAACACTCCTTTTTATGCCTCCTCTTCCAGTGGGGACCAGGACAGTCATCCTGAGCACAGTGGTGAGGAAGGGAGGGAGGGAGGTGGGGGAACCAGCCTGGGTTTATCTGAGATCCTCTCCCCGCTGCACACGGAGGGTGACCCTGGGGAGGTGGGAGAGCCCCAGAAATGAAAAACAATCATTTCACATGTCACCCACTCTAACATTTTCCCTTCCTCCAGGAGCTGAGGTAGACCCTGCTCCATCTCTCCCTCCCTTCCCAGACTGTGGACAAAGTCTCAGCTCAGGAACTGGGGTGACCTGGGCTAATCCTGCCCCTGGGCCGGGCCAGCAGGGCACACACTCCTCCCTCCCCCTGTGGGACTCCCTCCTGCTCTGCTCTAGAGAGAAAGTAGCTGCAGCCCATGGAGGAAGTGACCCCCTGGGAGACAGAGGGGCTGCCAGGCTGGAGCTCCCTGACTCCAAAGGAGATGAGCCAGGAGTGAGCATTAAAGGAGAGAGAGAGCTGGGGGGGGAGAGGGGGTTGCCCCCACAGCCCAGCAGGGCCCCACCCAGGCTCCCTACAGCAGACAGCGGCTGAGCACCCAGGATGTCCCAACTCCAGATCCTCTGCTGCCTCAAGTCCTGCTTTAAACCTGCTTCTCCACAGAACTGTGCTTATAGGTGTGTTGCCTGACACTCTTCACTCTGTGGGACTGGAATCAATTTATGCTGGAGCTTGATGTGCAATTATCCTCCCAAAATAGTTTCTTGATAGAACTTTTGCCATTGAGGTGTTGTCCTGACATTCTTTGCTCTTTGTGGGATTTGAATTCATTTATGCTGGGCTTGATGTGTAATTGTCCTCCCACTGTCTATGTTGTGTGCCCTGTCTCTCCTGACACACACACACACATACCTCTCCTTGGGAACCAGATCCTCACTCAGCACTGGGGTTACCCTGACCCTCTGTCTCTGGTCCCCTCAGAGCCGCCCTCTCTGCAGTGTCTCTACTCAGCCGGGTCTGAGCAGCCCCAGGAGTCCCTGCACCTCCTGCCTCTGCCCTTGTGGGAAACCAGCCCCTCAGCCTGCATGACAGTGAGGAGGCGAAGCAAAGTCCTGAGGTCAGTGATTGATGGAGAAAACAAGTTAATTTTTTTCTTCGTTTAAAAGTTTTTTTATTACTGTATTTTTAAAAGTAACACTCGTTTACACATTGCACATGACTCAAAGTCGGAGACTCACCTCCTCAGATACAGGTTCCCTCACCCCCCACCTCCAATGCACCCAGAGTCCTCCCCTGTGTTCCTGTGGGCCTTCTTACTCCTTTTGCTCCCCACCCCCAACTCCCTCTGGGAGCCTCAGTTCTGCAGCCAGACTCCAAGGGCAGGTTAGGTTTTATCTGTTCCTTTGCTTGGTTTCTATATATTACATATAGGAATCATATCATTTGGTATTTGTAGTTCTCCTGATTTATTTCACTTAGCATACTTTAACCCATTTCCATCCATGTTGTTGTAAATTCAAGATTTCATGTACCTGCCACTAGAGTTCCAGTCATCTATTTTTATGCACATAGATTGTTTCCATAATTTGGTTATTGTAAATACTGTTGCAATGAACACAAGAGTGCACATATCGGGCCTCCGCAGTGGCACAGCGGTTGAGCACTGGGCTGCGAAGCTGCCCGCAGCCTCTGTAGCGCCGGTTCAATCCCTGGCCGCCTGTGAGGGTCCCACATGGCGCACAGACCTCTCCTGCCGCGCCCCCTGCTCCCCTCAGCAGTATACTTTGGTCCTTCTGCCTGTTTTGCTCCCCGCTCTGGCTCTGGTGAATTCTCCCACCCTCCCGCGCTTCTGACTATACCCAGTGCTTGTATAAATAAATAAATTAAAAAAAAAAAAAGAGTGCACATATCATTTGAAATGAGCTTTTGCATTCTTTGGATAAACCCCAAGGAGTGGATGCTGGGGCCTCTGGCAGATCTATGTTTAATATTTTGAGGAAACTCCATACTGTTTTTCATAGAGGCTGGACCAATTCCCACAACAGTGTATGAAGGTTCCTTTTCCCCCACACCTTGCCAACACTTGCTGTCTCTGGTCTTGTTAATATGAGCCCCTCACAGGTGCGAGGTGGTGTCTCATTGTGGTCCTGATCTGCATCTCCTGATGATGTGTGATAGGAGTATTTTCCATGTGCCTGTGGCCATCTGTATCTTCTTTGGAGAAGTGTCCACTTAGTTCCTCTCCGCGTTTTTGATTGGGTTGTTTTCTGGTTGTTGACTTATATGTATTATTCATACATCTTGGATGTATGATATGCAAATTATTTCTCTCACTCCATAGGGTGTCTTTACATTTAATGACAGTTTCCTTCGTTGGGCAGGAGCTTGCAGTTTGATGTGTCTCCACTGGTCTCTCTTTGCTTCTGTTTCCTTGAAGCACAGAAGATTTTCAGGGCAGTGAGTCTACTGTGTAGGACACACTATGGTGTCCACGTCATTGTACATTTGTCTAAAACACAGCAGGATAGGATGAACTAGGGAGAATCTGACATTTCTTTTAAAGTCAAACACAGACCAACCATACAGTCCAGCAATCACTGTCCCTACTATTTACCCAGCTAACATGAAAACTTGCATTTGCAAAACAACAAAGAAACCAAATCAAAATACCCTGCATGGAAGTAAATGTTTATAGTAGAACCCCCACTAAGTGTGAGCTAACCATAGTGACTTCCTTCCAAAGACAACAATAACTAAATAAAGGAAAAATAAAAGTGGATATTTGTACACTTGATGTGCTGATGGAGAATGGCCTCAAATTGAAGCCATTGTGCCTGAGTAGCTCTGCTCACAGATGTCATCAGAAGAGGAAAGTTTGAGAAATTGTCAGCCAGAGAAACTAAGGACACGTGGTTGGAACTTCACTTGGTGTCCTGGGTGAGATGTTGGAGCATGAGAAAAGCATTAGGAAAATTAATGAAATCCAAATACAGTGCAGACTTCAGTGAAAGTGCATCAATATTGCTTCCTTAGTGGCTCAAATGCACTGTGGTCACATGAGATGTTAATATGGATACGATGTGGGTTATATGGGAGCTCTACTACCTTTGCCATGTTTCTGTCAATCCAACAGTATTTTTTTTAAAATGTCATTTGAAATTAAATTTTAAATCCAAACAACATTTTAGGGCCTCCCCTGGTGGTACAGGCGGTTGAGCGACGCACTGTGAAGGTGTCCACAGCCTCTGCAGCGCTGGTTCGATCCCGGCCAGCCCGCAATGGTCCCACATGGTGCAGCACACCTCTCCTGTCTCGCCCGCTGCTCCCCTCAGTGGTGTATTTTGACAGTCAGCCTGCTCTGTTCCCCGCTCTGTCTCTGGTGAATCCTCTCACACTCCCACGCAGCTGTCCTGTACCCCAGTACTTGTATGCATAAATAAATAAATCTTAAAAAAAAAATTTTAAAAAATAGCTCTCAACAAAGTTATAGGCTGGAGTAGGAAAAATGATGAATTTCCCAGTTTTCCCAGGTATTGCTTTCAAGAGACTAGAGAGAAGAGTTTTGGGGAGGAAACCTGGAAACCTCACACACAGGACAGGCTCCGGAGTCTCCTCTCCTCTGAGCCCTGCTTCTCTGACTCCTCACAGAGCATCTCTGCCCCAGGACACCGCCCTGCAGGACCCCCAACTCTGCTCAACTCAGACCCCACACCATCTGGCAGCTCCACCAGAATCCGGAACAGCGCGGCAGCGCCCCCGTGTGGCCACAGGTGAGCACAGGAGACCAGAGCTGCCCTTTCTCCTGCTCAGCCAAGCCCTCCCCAGGGTTCCCTGTGCTCCCAGCATCAGGACAGGTCCACTGTCAGGTTAGGAGTTCTCAAACTGACCACCTGGTGGGTAACTATGGGTACAGGCCTCAGGGAAGAGCCAGGTGTCTAGGTCATAACAGTTGCTCCCCTAGTTCTGGGAAGGCAAATTATACAGTTTCCCTCAATCTTTTTGGATGGGAACTTGGACTCCAGAGTACCTGTTATCTGTTCCTGCTTCCAGGGATGAAAGTGCCTCATCCTGAGCATCAGCCCTAAATTCTCCATCCCTAGGGTGAAGGAAGGAGCCAAATAACAGACTCTTAGGCTCTGTTCTAGACCTTCTGAGTCTTCATGAGCATCCAGGTGATCCTGTGCTCATTGAAGTGGGGGCTCCCTGGTCTCCGGGTCTTCTCCATGTGGGGTCAGACTGTATAGTCGGCTCTGGGGGGTGTCTGCTCCAACTGCTCATCACTGTGGATTCTGGGGTTCAATTCTGCTCCTTACTCTTGCTTAGTCATCACTTTCTGGGTGACCCTTACATGCTCAAGACTTTAAATATCATTTACATCACATCACCTCCCAGATCTCTTTCTTACCTCAGACATTTCACCTGTGCCCCAGACTTGTCTGTCCAATTGCCGACATCACTTTCAACTTTAATAGATCTGACTCAACTTTCCTAAATTGAGTGCCTAGGATGCCCACATATAGTTCTTCTGGGTCTTCCCCATGTCACTGAGGCTCCGCCTCTCTGCCTGCACAGTCTGAGACACTGAGTGTCATCCTTGACCCCTTTCTCACAGCCCAGTAGTAGGAAACTCTGTAAAGTCCATGTCTATATATGCACAGTCCTGTCACTTCATATTATTTTCCTGCTCACCCCCCAACGAAGCCACCAACCTCTCTGTCCTGGGACCTGCACTGGTTTCCTCCATTTTTCTTTATACCTCTCACCCTTCCATGCTGCACAACAGCCAGACTGAGGCTACCAGAGAGAGGTCCCACAGATGTATCTGTTCAGAAGGTATTGCACCCCCACATCTTACTAAGAGAGTCAAATGCTCCCAACATCCTCGAGGCCTGAATGACCTGGGTGCACACAGGTCCCATCTCATTGGCCTCTGCTCAGCCTTTGGCCTCCTTGCTCATGTCAGTCACACAGACACATTCCTGCTCAGGCATCTGCACTGGAGGTTGCCCTGTCTGGACTGAAGTTCCCTGCACATCACATCCTTGTGGCACATCACGTGCCCATTAAACTTTTTCTCAAAGGTCACTTCAGTGAGACCCACACTGACCACGCTGGGAAGAAAACCATCCTGTCACCTTCCCACATCCCTTACCCACTTCTATCCAGACACGCGTGGTTTACTGTCTGATCTACTGTCACACAGTCCCCAGTCTCCCCTCCCCACTAGGACACACTCTCCACAGGCCGCAAGTTGTGCATTTTTTAGTTCAGTTTTCCTAGATGCAAAAACAGTCAGTCACACGTCTGGTGCAACAGTCGTTGGTTGTGTCATCAGTGTAGAGCACCTCCCCATTCTAGAGACAGTGTCTCTACTAATGTGGCACGTTACACTGGTATATTTCTTTTGAAAAGGGGTTCCTAGGTTTTTTTTAAGATTTATTTTTAATTATTTATACATACAAAACTGGGGTGTAGGCCAGTGGTGTGGAGGGTGAGAGGATTCACCAGACAAAGTAGGGAGCAGAACAGGCAGATTTACTGAAATACACTGCCACGGGGAGCAGAGGGCGAAACAGGAGAGGTCTGCTGCGCCATATGTGGGTTAGCTCCCTGGCTGGGTATTGAACTTGGGGTGCAGAGGTGAATGCTGAGACTTAACCCCTGGGCTAGCAGGGAGGACCAGTTTCCCAGATTTATGGGTCCTATTTTCCAGCCAATTATGAGGGTAACTGACTCCATCAACCACAGGTCTCAACTGGCACGGCCACTGGGGTTACTACATTTAAGGGAAGGGTTACAGGGAGAAGCTGTAGAGAAAAATATAAATCTATCAGGAACTTATCTAAATCCATAAGGAAAATATCAAATCCTCCTCTCTAGTAATACCAGAATTTGTTGGAAAAGATGGACAGAATAATCCAGAAAAAAGTCCTAAATGAGGCTGAAAATCAGATGAGTCTGGAAATGATCTCACCAGACTCCTGTGTGCAGGGGACACCATGGGCCTTGTAGGTGCAATGACAGGTGCCTTCTGTTGCTACATATACACTGTCCAGGGGGCTCAGGGACCAAACACCTGATCCACACTTACCTGCAGCCTGAGTGTAGGTTCCTTCTTTTCCTCCAGTGGGAAGAAGCATCATGTGAGACCAGGGAGGAGTAGGCTATGAAGCCCTACAGCAATCCCCAGTGCGAACCACAGGCATGTTTCCGGAACTCTGACTGGACACTTAGGTCAAGACCAGGAAATACGCAGCCTTCCTGGTGGCTCAGGGGTTAAAGACAGAGCTAGCTATCAAGCTACTGCCAGCCACTACAACAGGAGTTCGATCCCCAGCCAGCCAAGAAGCAACCCACATGGCGCAGCATACCTCTCCTGTTGCCCACTGCTCCCCTCAGCAAGGGATTTCAGTCATCTCCCTGTTCTGCTTCCCACTCTCTCTGGTTAATCCTCTCGCCTCCCGCATCAGAAAGGAGATAAGAAGGGAGTGACCAACTGCCTTCTGGGTCTGCCCTCAGCAGGGAACTTCCCCTCTACCATTTGCTGGAATCAGGGCCCCAGCACCAGATTTATCAAAGTGAACAATGTGATTCATTTTCAAAAATGCTTTACAAAAGAGGGCTAGCAATCAGCTCCAGACTGGGCAACACAAATACATGTAGTGTACTTCCAATTACCAGTTAGGGCAAGTTCTACTTGTGGCCTGAAAGCTCCCAGTGGACATGATCCCTCCCCACTCCCTTCCCTACCTGAGCGCGTCTTCTACCTCACAGCTGCAGCCACCACAGCTACACTGAGCACAGCTCCAAGGAGAAACAGGCCAGCAACGATGCTCACAGTGGGGAGGATGGAGTCAGTAGGGACAGTGGGCTGAGGAGGTGGCACTGGAAAGGAAGGGAAGGTGAGATCCTGAGCCCCAGAACCCCTTCTGATGCTCTGAAGGTCTCCAGAAGGGCTCCTGATGCCCCTGAGAAGCAACGTGCCCACGTTCCCTCCTTACCCCATCTCAGGATTTGGGGCTCCAGCAGCCCCTCATGCTGCACATGGCACGTGTATCTCTGCTCCTCTCCAGAAGGTACCTCCACAGCTGCCCACTTCTGGAAGGTTCCGTCCCCCCCAGGCCTGGTCTCCACCAGCTCCGTGTCCTGGGTCAGGTCCTCCCCATTTTGCTGCCAAGTCAGGGTGATGTCCGCAGGGTAGAAGCCCAGGGCCCAGCACCTCAGAGTGACCTTCTGGTTAGAGGTGGGGTGGTGGGTCACGTGTGTCTTTGGGGCCTCTGAGGAGAAGGGTGAGAACTTTCACACTTTGGGTTTTTTTCTCATGGACCCTGAAAAACCCTCCTGTGACCATCCTCAGAATGGACAGGGCAGTGTGTTTAGAAGAGGAAGCACAAAATCTAGAAACCAGCCTGGTCTGGGGAGTCTGGGATAATCTCTTATTCCTTAGAAAGTTCTAGAATTAGGGTGACAACTCTGGATAGGAGGACACAGTTCTCTAAGGAGGAGAGCACAGGCTTTTGCTGCTGACCTGGGGACTCAGAAAAGCAGGAGTCAGACCAGAAAAATATCCTCTGACCAATCACAAGACCCTGAGGGAAAAGCTGATGGTTCCCAGGAGGGCTGCCTTGTCACAAGGATCCCATGAAGGGTGATTCCAGGGCTGGTCTCCCCTCAGGCTAGGAGAGACTGGATTCCTTAACTGTTCTGAGGAAAAGTGGGGTCCTCTGGGGAGTCAGGAAACCCAGGGGGGCTCCTCCTCCCCTGACCAGAGAGGGGGCGCTGCTGTGACCCTGACTCCACCCTCCCCGCGGTGCCGGCCTGAGGGAGTGGGGAGACCTCGCGGCCCCTCTTACCTGAGCGCTGCAGCGTCTCCTTCCCGTGCTCCAGGTACCTGCGCTGCCACTCCACGCACGTGTCCTCCAGGTAGATCCTCCAGCGCTTAGTGGCTCCGGCCTCCCACTGGTGCCGGGTGATCTGAGCGGCCGTGTCCGCCGCGGTCCAGGAGCGCAGGTCCCCGTTCAGGGCCAGGTAATCGGCGCCGTCGTAGGCGAACTGACTGTACGCGCGGAGGAGGCGCCCGTCGGGCCCCACGTCGCAGCCAGACATCCTCTGGAGGGTGTGAGAGCCTGTCCCCGCCCGTCACCCCGCGTCACCCCGCCCGCCCCCCGGGAATAAACCGAAACTGACGCGGGAACCCCGCGGGGAACGTCCCGGGGCTCGTCCCGGGTCGAGGGTCCGGCGGGTCCCCCCGCCTCAGGGGACGCTCGGGCCGGGGTCTGGGGTCCCCGCCCGCCCGCGGGGGTGGGGTCGTGAGCGCCCCGGGCCCGCCCCGCTCACCGGCCGCGCTCTGGTTGTAGTAGCCGCGCAGGTTGTTCAGGCTGACTCGGAACATCTGCGCGTTGGCCTTCATGATCCGCGTCTCCTCCTCCCAGTACTCCGGCCCCTCCCGCCCCGCCCAGGGCGCCCGCGGCTCCATCCTCGGCCCCGCCGCGGCGCTGTCGAACCGCACGAACTGCGTGTCGTCCACGGAGCCCACCTCCATGTAGCGGGGCTGCCCGGGGCCGGGCCGGGACATCGCGGTGTAGAAATACCTCAGGGAGTGGGGGCCTGGGGGCGGGAGGGAGACCCGGGCTGAGCCTCCTCCCCGCGCGGGTCCAAGGGAGTTGGGGCTGGAGGGGAGGAGGGGCAAGAGGAGGGAGGTGGGGAGGTATAGAAGTGGGCAGGGCGGGGTCAAGGGGGATAACAGGGTCAGCAGTGGCAGAGACTTGCCATTCCAGAGGTCCTGCCCCCCCTGCCGGGGTTCCTCTAGTTCCCACCTTGTCAGTGGCATTTTTGCTCCAGAGCCCGCACTCACCTGCCCAGGTGTCTGTTGGAGCCAGGGTCCCTGAGAGCAGCAGCAGGAGGGTTGGGGGCCTCATGACTGGTGCTCTTGCGGTCTGGGGAGACTCAGCCCAGACTGGTGCAGCTGTGATGCTGATTGGACTTCCTGGAGACCTCCAGGCAATGAGGAGAGAGAACTGGGGTGAGTCACCAGTATCCAGGAAGGAGGACCCACGCAGGTTGTGAGAGAAGTGAAAACTGTGGGGGATGGGGAATCCCCAACAGTGACCTTCCCAGCCCCAGACAAAGCCCAGAGAGCAGAGACCCTGAGAACCACACCTGGCACCTGGGACTTTGCTGCCCCCTCCTCTTCTGCTCCAAGGCCTTTGTCACACCGGGTCCCTGAGTCCAGGCCAGGAACTGGGTCAGCAATTTTTAGGCTTTTTCGTTTCAGGATCTCTGCAGTTTTACAAGTTAGCGAGGACCCAATGTAATTTTAGGAAGTTAATAGCTCTCAGTATTTACTACATGAGGAATAAAAACAATTTAAAGATATTTTTATTTAATTGAGAATATTAATACCCCAATGTGTGTTCAAAGTATCTTAAAGAAATATAGATATTTAATGAAAATAGTCAGGGTAATGAGTGGATCTTTTTCAGCTTACATTTTTGCAGTTATTTTTCCTTTCTGTCTCACTAGAAGAATGTTGGATTGTCATATTTTCTCCTGCATTTACTCTTTGTTTTTTGTTGGCCAATGAAAAATTATACAGCCTTGAAATATGTGAAAATAAATTTTTAAGTACTTTGCAGAAAATTGTTAATATTCAACTTTGTTCCACTTCTACAATAAATTGAAACTATACAGGTGGTGGTTTTTCAAATGTTATTTGCAAAGTGAGTGGTAGAACAGTATCATTGAATGTTTTCTATCCTGTTACGTTAACTCCATAGGCCTCCATTGATTATTAATCTTGAACTAATATATGATTTTAAAAAGTGATGCATTGTTTTACCAGGTTATATCATCTTATGTTAATTATTCTAGAATCAAATTTTGAAAATCATACATGTTTTAAGTTCCAAAGATCCCCAAAGAAAATTAAAAGGCTACTGAAAGTTGTCGAGTTTATAGTGATGGGACACAATTTTTCACTAACTGGTTTTCACTTGGAGCTTGTACTTTATCAAGGCAGTTAACTACTATCATTTATCAACTGTCAGTTGATTTTCTTAAAGGGACAGCTCACATTCATCTTCTAGAAAGTGTGCACAGGTTAACCAAATCTAAATAATGATAGCTTTTGTCATTCATTTCTTCAAGAAAAGATGGTAGTACCCTTCCTACCTCACAAAAAAGAAAAGGTCTAATTCACCTCATACAAATTAGTTTCCTTGGCACATAGTACTTTGGATTGTGGCAGAAGTGACTTACATATGCTCTATGTCATCAGAAACTTGGTTTACTTTGTCTCCAGATTCTTTCTCTCGGGCTTGAGGAGATGCTCCCTGCTTTCCTGAGCCTCCCTGACCAGGACCCCACAGCTCTTTACACTGGACAGGGTGGTCTCTATCCATATCCCTGCTTTCTCCCTCCTGCTCCCTTCCTGTGCAGCCCTTCTCCTCTGGGCTCAGGTGCTGGACCTGCCTGGGGAAGGTTGACAATGAGGGGTCATCTCCAAACTTGAGGCCTCATTTCAATGCTTTTCTGTTTCTCATTGTTACAAACAGCTGACAATGTTTTTACTCCCTGCTGGTCTAAAAATGTAACATTTTGTATTTTTATTGTGAACACAGATTATATCCTAAGAACTGTACTATATATGTGTGTATATATAGTATGTATACATACACACACATTATATATACATACACACACATACACACATTATAGGCAGAATAAAGCAGGTCTTCCTAAATTTTGAAAGGGACACGGATGTTGGTCTTCAGACTCGGCACAGAGCTGAAGGGCTGGGCTCCATGTCGGCTATGGGCAGGGCCCTCACAGCCATTCCTCCCTCCTCAGGAAGCTGTTCTCTGTGGGGCCCAGGCAGGGTCTCTCCCTTCTCTTCTGGGTGTGGCCATTTATTACTAAGAGACTCACTGGCCTTCTTTGCGGCAGGCTGCGCCTCCCATACTGTCTCTGGACAAGGTCCGGGCATTGGGGGAGACTCCGGAGAAGTGGGGAGTTCCTGTGCTCTCCTGAAGAGGGAAAGTTGTACTTCCCAGAAGAGGGGAGTTCTTGCACTTCCCAAAGAAGATCTGAACTAGGGAGTCTCCATGGCAACGCCTGCTAAAGCTCTCCTCTTTGTTCTTGATTAATGCTGAAGTAAATTAGTTATTAATTGGCCTGTGAAAACCTAATTGGGACCCAGGTGACAATTGGCTTATTGTTCTTACTGCATGAACTATCACAAAAGAAGTAAAAATTGTTAAAAGTATAGTTAGGAAAGAAATGTTTTGGTCCTGAGAACTATGGAGAACAAGCTGCCCTGAACCAGTTGTGCTTGGAAACCATAGCCTAACCTGGGGGGTGCGTGTTTGCAGCAACAGTACATCTCCTGGTGTATGTGAAAGACCAACAGTTCGCAGGTTGTGTGGAGGTTAGGAATTTCTAGTTAAGAGTTAGACTTCAGTAGAACTTACATAGATTTGATGAGTTGTTTTAGATCACTTTGAAGTAATTAATAATAGGCTAGATGAATTGAGTACTAGAGAATCGGTTGATTTTGGTAATATAGCATAACAATGGACTTTCATGTCTACTCCAAAATCAGGAAGGCTTGACAGGATGATTGATTGTTACTGAACATTGTACTGTCTTAGACAATTGATTATGTTAGAAAAAGAGTTGTACCTAGGAGAGTAATTGTCCCTGTTGTTTTTCTTAATCATATTAAAGAAGTGTCCTTTTGTAGTATGAGATCAAGAGGGTCTTTGTATATTCATGAGAAAGTATGTAATGATTGTCTCTGTTCTGCTTTGATGCTTATGCTGATGTAATCTAAGGTATAAATAAAGACCTGCTGAGACCCTCAGTAGGAGATACTTGCACGAACTAAGGTGTCTGTGTCTACCTCACTTCTACCTCGCTCCACTTCCCCTCAGTCCTCCGAGAGAAAACTTGGCCGAAACCGTCCCCTCTCCTCTCTGAGACCCCTGACACAACTTCTAGCTGGAGCTGGTCTCCAGCACTTCTTGAACATACTTAGGCTGCTTCTTTAACATACTCAAGCTGCTCAGGGCTTCCAATCTTAGCACCAGCTTTTGCCTTACCTAAGTTGGCTTTATGATACATCTCCTCTGCCTGGCTGCAGAGAACTTGGCGAGGGCTCTCCCCTCAGCCAAACATGGGCTCATCTCATGCCTGCCCCATCCCCTAATCTACCATTGCCTCCCTGGGCTGTGGCTCTAGGGTTGCTGGGCAGTGCACAGGCTGCTTTTGGCCACGGAAGCCCACCGGCCGTGCATTGGTTTTCATCTCCTGGGGTTGACCAAGAAAAAAAAAAAACAAAGGGATGTTTAATCTTCAGCCCCACAAGGAATCTTCAGCCCCTCTGTGTGAGGCCCTTTTCTTTTCTTTTTTAAAAAAGATTTATTTATTTATTTATACAAGCACTGGGTACAGTCAGAAGCTCGGGAGGGTGAGAAAACATACCAGAGCCAGAGCAGGGAGCAGAACAGACTCACGAAATACACTACTGAGGGGAGCAGCCCCTCAGCTGGCAGCAGGAGAGGTCTGCGCGCCATGTGGGACCCTCACTCGGTGGTCGAGAATCAAACCGGTGCTGCAGAGGCTGCGGGCAGCTTCGCAACCCAGTGCTCAACCGCAAGAGGAGGCAGGAGGCAGGGAGGGACAGAAAGGGGTCAGGACAGGGGGCGGTCAAGGGGGACAACAGGGTCAGCAGAGGCTGAGACTCGCCATTCCTGGGATCCTGCGCCCCCATGCCAGGTTTCCTCTAATTCCCCCCTCTCAGTGGCCTTTTCCCTCCAAGCCAGCAATTACCTGTCCAGGTCTCTGCCAGGGCCAGGGTCAATGAAAGCAGCAGCAGGAGAGTTGGGGGCATCACTGTGCCCTAGAGGTAGCTGGGCTTTTGAATCTTGGCGGCTCAGAGGAGACTTTCTTAACCTGGCGCTGCGGGGCTGCTGATTGGCTGCTCTGGAGACCTCCAGGCAATGGGGAGAGAGAACTGGGGTGAGTCACCAGTATCCCAGGAAGGAGGACCCGACACAGGCTGTGAGAGAAATAAGTGAAGCTGTGGGGAGACGGGGAATCCCCAACAGCCACCTTCCCTGCTCCAGACACAGCCCTGGGTGCTGAGACCCTGAGAACCACACCTGACACCTGGGACTTTGCCGCCCCCTCCTCTCCTGCTCCAAGGCCTTTGTCACACTTGCCTCCTGGAGTCCAGGCCAGGGACTGGGGCAGCGATTTTTGAGCATTTTCCTTTCGGGATCTCTGCACAGCTTTCAAATTAGCAAGGACCCCAGTATAATTTTAGGAGGTTATAGCTCTCAGTATTTACTACATGAGGACTAAAACCAATTTAAAGATATTTTTATTTAATTTAGAATAATATTAATAACCCAATGTGTGTTCAAAGTGTCTTAAAGAAATATAGATATTTAATGAAAATAATCAGAGTAATGTGTGGATCTTCTACAGCTTACATTTTTGCAATTATTTTTCTTCTCTGTCTCACTAGAAGAATGTTGGATTGTCATATTTTCTCCTGCATTTACTCTTTGTTTTGGTTGGCCAATGAAAAGCTTTAAGCTTCTCTGAAATATGTGAAAATAGCATTTTAAGTACTTTTCAGATAATTGTGAATATGCAACTTTGTTCCACTTCTACAATAAACTGAAACTATACAAGTGGTGGTTTCTCAAATGTTATTTGCAAAGTAAGCGGTAGAACGATATCATTGAATGTTTTCTATTCTGTTACATTAATTCCATAGGCCTCTGTTGATTATTAATCTTGAACTAATACATGATTTTAAAAAAGTGATGCATTGTTTTATCAGATTATAGGATATTTATGTTCAGTATTCTAGAATCAAATTTTGAAAATCATACATGTTTTACATTCCGAAGATCGCCAAAGAAAAGTAAATGGCTACTGAAAGTTGTCAAGTTTATAACGATGGGACAGTTTGTCATTGTCTGGTTTTCACTTGGAGCTTGTACTTTATCAAGTCAGTTAACTATTTTCATTTATCAACTATCAGTTGACCTTTTTTTTAAAGATTTATTTATTTATGCATACAAGAACTGGGGTATAGGCCAAAATTGTGTGGGGGGAGATTGCGGGGTAGTGAGGTGAGAGGATTCACCAGAGACTGAGTGGGGAACAGAACAGGCAGACTGACTGAAATACACTGCTGAGGGGAGCAGCGGGCGAGTCAGGAGAGGTCTGTGCGCCATATGTGGGTAGCAATCAAAAAAGATAAACACTTGCCACTGAAGGTGGAGCTAGAAGGGATTATGCTAAGCAAAATAAGTGAGAAGGAAAAAAATCAGTATCATTTGGCTTCACTTATATGTAGAATACAGAGAAATCAAACAAAGGGTCAGAAAAAAGACAAAATTTACAAGCTGACCACAAATCTAAGGGGTTCAGCAGAGGAGAGGAAGAGGGGGTCAAAACAGGGAAAGCAAAAGCACAAGGGACTGTGATGATGGATCACAATGGTGGGAAGCTATGGGGACTCCGCCTGAGAGGATAAAACAAATACTGTATAATAATCAACGGTGTAAGAAAATAAACAAATATTTAATTTTTTTTTTAAGTGTAAGGAGTCAGTCTAAGGCAGACCACCAGCCTCTGCAGACTCTTGCATTGGGGAGGACGCCCTGGCCAGGTCGTAGGTTTGTTAGGCATTAAAGTCCTACTGGCCCCAGTCTTAGGTCCAGATTCCTGTGATTCTGCCCTGCTGGAAGGCCGGGTGCAGCTGCCACCTATGGCGCCCTGGGAACTCCTCCCCTGACCCTTAACCCCTAGGTCTACATTGAAGATCAAAAAGTTGATTTGTGTCCAGGATCTCCAGGCCTTTAACTTAAGAGTCAGAAGCCAGAGGGCATCTCTTTGGCCCAAGAAGGGGATGGAGAGAGAGGACCCCAGGTTCTGGCTCCGAGGTATGGAGTGGGGGAAGGGGCCATTCTATGGACTCCAAAGGCTGGGTGTCTCACCGTGGGCACCTTGGGTATGGAGTGTGGACACCTGGCCTGGAGCATGGGGATGGGGAGACACTTTGCCTTTTAGGGAGAAGTGAGTCAGCAGTCACGGCCCCTTCTCCTGACTGATCTCCTTGTGGCCACCTCAGACTCCAGGCTCCTCCTACCTCCTGTTCTCTGTGCTCCACAATATGGAGTCTAAGGCCTGGGCCACTCCTCCTGGTACAGGGGCTCCTGGTGTTTGAGATGGTGTCCAGGGCATGAGGGCTGTGAGCTGAGATGGTCTTAGACTGAGTTGTGAGGTCCCAGCACAGGGAGGGGCTCTGGAATCCCAGGGCCAGGGCCCAGGGCTGCGCCCAGCAGGAAGCACAGACTTGTGTTCCCCCTCTCTGGGCCCCTTGGGTCTCCCTGTCACCCCAGCATAAGGGCACTTTGCTCTGGAAGAGGGGAGCCCTAAATTACCCCCTTTACCTTCTTTTCCCCTTCTTCCCTATGTGTTTGAATTATACCAAATGTCTCTGCATGGAGAAGGCCTTACACTTAAGTACAGTTTTCAAGCTGATCACAGAGTGACCTCTATGTGATCATAGCCCAACTGACAACAGAGACTCTCCCAGGCCCAGCCAGAGCCCCTGGGCCTCTCCCTACACAGACCATCCCTCCCACCCAGGTGCCCACTAAGCTGACCCTTCCCTGCCCCACCCTCTGGCTCCTCTGCCTCCCCTCCTGTTGGCCTCCCTCCCCTAAAGCCCCTATTTCCTTCTCTCCTCACTCCTCCAGGAGCCTCCTCTCTTCCTAGCCATGACCCTGGGGGTCTCTCCCCTGACCCTTTTCTAGCCTATTCTAGGGATGGAAGGATTAGTGTCGATTCCCTGGAGAAGGAGCCTCCATCCCTGGAGTCAGCAGCTGGAACAAGTGACAAGGACTCTGGGGTCAAGGTCTCACCCCAGGAGACAGAGGGCACCTAGTATGTTTGTGGGGCCACCCTGGTCTTTAGATCTAGCTATTATGGCCTGCGGATCTGCTCCTTCCTGAACCAAAGTCTGTGGTGATTATTGGACAGGGACCATCATGTCAGCGTGTATTAAGAAACAGATCAGACACAGAACATGAAGCTATATGGGGTTCCCCATCATGTGCACAGCCCTGTCCTGGGAGACCCTGAGAGCCTGTGAGATCACAGGGTTCTCGCCCTCTGGCCTCAGCCCCGTGGCCACGCGGGGGCGCTGCGGCGCTGTCCTAGTCTGGCAGCCAGGGGAGAGGCTGGGTGTGTGTGCCTCAGGCTGAGAGGGTGAGCTGGGGCTGAGCATCCCTGGGGGGAGGGGGTGAGCTGCCCTGTGAGCAGCCCTGGCACCAGGCTGGGGTGGGGGCAGTGGGGGAGAGGAGAGGAGGCTGTGGAGCTGCCTGTGTCTGACGCGCCATCTTCTCTCCCCAAAACTTCCTCTCTCCAATGAGACTGCCAAGCAGATGATTTTCTCTTCCACCCCAGTTCTTATATGCATAAATAAATAAATCTTTAAAAAAAGCTATAGGTATCCCAGAAGGTGGGGAGAGAGACCAAGGCACTGAGACACTATTCAAGGAAATTAAGCATGGAGTTTGGTAATTGTGTCACCATTGCTTCATTAACTGTAAAAAAAAAATAACTTTAGTCATGTAGGATGTTAACAAAATGGAAATGGTGTGGGATAAACAAGAACTGCACTACCTTTGCAACTTTTCTGTAAATTTAACAGTATTCTTTAAATGTTATTTTTTAACGTCCCCAATACTAAATAGGTTGTAGAAGGAAAAAAATGATCTACTTTCCTGTTTTCGCAGGTTTTGTTATCCAGGGACTGGAGAGAGGGGTCCTGGGGAGAAAAGCTGGAAACCTCACACACAGGGCAGGCTCCGGAGTCTCCTCTCCTCTGAGCCCTGCTTCTCTGACTCCTCACAGAGCATCTCACCCCAGGACGCCGCCCTCCAGGACCCCCAACTCTGCCCACCTCAGCCCCCGCCCCGACCTGGCAGCTTCACCAGAATCCGGAGCAGCGCGGCAGCGCCCCCGTGTGGCCACAGGGCTGAGCACAGGAGCCCAGAGCCGCCCTTTCTCCTGCTCAGCCAGGCCCTCCCCAGGCTCCCTGGGCCCCCAGCGGCAGGACAGGGATCTGCACACAAGGGGGGCCCAGGTCCTGTGTCAGTTTCAGTGTCCTTATTTTTAGTCTCCAGTGGACATGACAACAGGCCCCTAGGTTCTGGGCAAATCACCAAATATAAAGTTCTCCTCAGTCTCTTGGGATGGAAACTTAGATCCCAGGGTCCCTGTAATTTGTTTCTGCTTCTGCTTCCAAAGACGAAAGCCCCTCCTCCTGGGAATCACCTGACATTCTCCATCCTTGGAGGAGGGGAGGGCCTAGGAGAGCCCCCAGGGCACTGGCTAGGAAGATGGGGAGGCTCCTGGAAAAGAGAGCAGAGGATGGAAATGGAGACTTTAGGGGACAGAGGTGGAAAGGGGTGAGGGGGAGCCAGAGAGGACCGGGCAGGGAAGGGCCAGCATAGGGGACACTGAGGGGGAAGGTCTGTGTGGGTGACACGGGCTCTTACTGGGGGGCTGGAGCATCTGTCTCCCCTGGGGGATGCAGCAGTGCTGGCCTGTAACTGCCCAGGGAACTGCGTACATCTGGGGCCTTGCCCGTCCTTGCAGGGCTGGTTCACCCACACACGCACATGCTGGTGACGGAGAGGACTGTAATGGGGAGTACCCAGGGGAGGATCCAGGTTCCCTGCCCCACCCAAGGAGGGTGAAGCTGAGCAGGGAGAGAAGCTTGAGAGGAGGCTGAGGAGGGAGGAAGCAGGATGGAGCCAGAAGGAGACCTGGGGGAGGCACATGGGGCAGAGACATGTGAAGAAGCTGCACTTGCTTCTTGGCCTTCGACTGGGTGACACAGACATGGGTGAGAAATCCATGTGGAGGTGACAATGGCAGCTTCTATCTTGATTTTGCTCTTTTCCTTCCAGACTTGTCAGCCTCATCCCCCCTTTTCTATGGGTCCCGCCAGGAGGTGCTTTAGACTCATGGCAGTTTTCAGGCCCTGCTCTGGGCCAACCCTGTTTGGATGAACATTTACCCACAAGGGGATGGTGACTTTGAGTGCTTGGTTTGGAAACTTTATTCTTTCCTTTTTCTTTGTTGCTCACTAATTGTAGTAAAGATCCTTTCCATTAAAGATCTTACATGTTTTGTCTTGATGCCGGGGATGGCAGAGAGATGGGGGAGACAGATTGTTAAGGGGAGTCCCCCTCCTTATTCAGAACATCGCTGCTCAGTTCCCCAATGCTGGGGTGTCAGGGAGGTGCAGGGACCTAAGATGAAGGCAGAACAAGGCCTGCGCTGCCCGGGAGGACCAGCCCTGGGGTCTGATTCTGGGACTCTAGGACCCCACTCCCTGCAGGCGGGTCAGAGTCAGCCCTGCTCATAGCTCCAGGCTGCGGGACAGCCCCTCTGTGCCATTACCCTGCAGACACCGCTCTGGAGAGTGTGTGAAAAATAAATGAACATCAAAATTAAATGGAATCTAAAAACAGTAGAAATAATTTTTTTAAAAATCACGTTTATTTTGAAGGACACTTTCAGGGGATGTGGCATTCACCTCTATCAGGACCTTGATTGTCATGTGAGTTACTCTGGCTCACCTGTTTCTTGTAGGAAACAGCCACTGATTGCTTTATCGCCTTATTTTTTTAATGGTTTGTACCAAATCACTTCATACTTTGCACCTAAAACAAAGATCTGGCGTCTTGCACATTCTCTGAGGGGGAAGCAGCAGGAGGGGCCTCCCTCAGAGGCTCCAGCTCTGGGTCCCACAAGGCTACGATGGGAATGAGATTTTGGCAGATCTGAATGGCCGTGATCCATGTGGAAGGTCCTGCCTCAGAGCTCATGGGTATGGCTCCTGGAGAAAACCCTCAGTTCCTTGTCCT
The DNA here is from genome assembly GCF_014898055.3 of Talpa occidentalis. NCBI lineage: Eukaryota > Metazoa > Chordata > Mammalia > Eulipotyphla > Talpidae > Talpa > Talpa occidentalis. The sequence goes on from NW_023602407.1 coordinate 60,534, forward strand.
GTGGGTGTCCCCTAGGCTGAGGGTCCACCATGTGCATGGAGTCACCCCAGAGAGTGACCAGGAGGGGAGCCGGGGCAGGAAGTCTCAGCCCCTGTGAACCTGACTCTGTGACATGGTGCGTCCCTTCTGCTTCATTCTCCTCACGAGGAAGAGCCAGCAAGTCAGACACACTCACGGGGGGAGCTGTCTCCCCTCCTGTGTATCACAGAACTGATGGAAAATTGAAAACCAACACAGAAGACCTTCTAGACACTAATTATTTCTATTCTGCCAGCGTGAAAAATAAGCTGCCTCCCACCCAAGGTCCCTAAATGTCTCTTCCATCACAGAAGCAACGTGACATCTGCATCTCATCATGTGACTCAGGACCAAGCAGAGGAGGCTCCTTGAGAGCATCTGTGCAGTGAAGCTGTCTGTGCTCAGCTCCTCATGAGCTGAGGCCGTTTCCTGCCTCACAAGTCCTGGATGTGGATACAGTGGAGGACAGACACAGGGCAACTTGAAGACCCATTTTTTAATATATTTTTAATGCAAATTTATTCACATATAAGTTATGACCATTAAGTCACTTGTTGAAGTCTCACCTCACATGTCCTTTGTGAAAGTACAGAGCAGGGCCACCATCCCATACTCTACCTTGAGAACATCTCCATCACCACAACAACCTTGATTCCTGGGCCTGGGCCCATGGGTACCACCCACCATCCCCTCCCCAGCCTGGGCATTCAGAGCCCACTCTCTGCCTCTGGGGACGGGCCTGGGAACTTCTCTCTAAACACACCCCAGGCGACTCTACTGACATAGACCTGTGGTTGGGCATTTGGGGTCCCCTAGCCCAATGCATGCTGTTGCCCAGGAACATACTCCACTGGGTGCTGGGGTCACAGAGAACTACGTGACCCCACCATGAGGACCTGCAGCCTGGGGTGTGTGAGGAGAGAAGGGCTGCAGTAGCTGCCTCAGAGGGGGTCAAGGGCAGAGCCAGGAAGGTTCCTCCCTCAGCAGGAAGGGGACATAGGAGCTGGATCTTGAAAGCCAGATGTGGGCACAGGAACAGAAGTGGCTCAGGAAGCTGAGGGAAGGCCTGCATGACCTCAGGAGTTACTTTTTCTGTGTGACCTCAGAGATTCCTCCCCAGCACTCTGTGAATTGGGAATTGATACTGTCCCGATGCCCCCACCCTCACATTCCACTTCAGAAAAAAGGACATGGAGACTGGGGGGTTATGGCAGTACCCAGATCTGAACCACAGCCACCTGGCTACAGAGTCCAGGTCACCTGCCTGATACCATCCTGTTGACTGACCAAGGGAACTAGAAGGCAGTGACCCAGAAGTCATCACCACCCTCTCCAGATACCACACACTTCTTGGATGGATTGTGACTAAAGACAAAAGGACAGTACAATCATCATGCATCAATAGTCATTTTATGTAAGTGGACTGAGCTGACTGATAAAAAAGGCATAGAGTGGTTGGTAGGACCAAAAAACAAAACCCAACTTTCTCCTCTCTTCAGGAGACCCATTGGAGCTACTAAGATAAAAGAATAAACATGAAAAAGTTCTTGGCTAAAAACATAAGTGATTCGGGCACCCCCAAAATCGCAGGGGTTGCCATATAAGATAAAATCAACTTTCAGCTAAAAAAAGGTAACAAGAGACAGTGATGACCATCATCTGATTAAGGAATCCTACATCAGGAAGACATAACACTCATCAATACACATGCACCAAACAAAGGAGCAGCAAAATATATAAGGCAACCATCAACACATCTGAAAACAGATATTGACAGCAACACAGTAGTAGTAAAGAAACTCAACGCCCCACTTTCATCAAGGACTCACCACCTGACAGAAAATCCACAAGGAAACTGTTGCTCTAAGCAAGGCATTATAAATATCTACAGGGCACTGCACTCCACAGTCTTCTCAAGTGCTCATGGAATATTACTAGAATAAACCACTTGTTAGGTCACAAAACAAATGTCAATAAATTCATAATGACTGAACACACTACCGAATGACTATTGGGTTAATGAGGAAAGCAACCAAGAAATTTAAAAATACCTTGAGACAAATGACAACCTATAGGGCCTCCCCAGTAGCGCAGCGGTTGAGCACTGGTTTGCAAAGCTGCCCGCAGCCTCTGCAGCGCCAGTTCGATCCCCGGCCACAGGGCGAGGGCCCCACATGGCGCGCAGACCTCTCCTGCTGCCCACACTCCCTCAGCAGTGTACTTTGGTCCTTCTGCCTGTTCTGCTCCCTGCTCTGGCTCTGGTGAATTCTCTTACCCTCCCTTGCTTCTGACTGTACCCAGTGCTTGAATAAATAAATAAATAAATTAAAAAAAAAAAAAAAAGACAACCTATCATGGGGCACAGCAAAAGCGGTACTAAGAGGGGAATATAGAGCAATACAGGCCACACCTAGAAGCAAGACAGAGCTCAAGTAAAGAATCTAACCTTACACATAAAACAGTTGGAAAGAACAAATGAAACCAAAAGAGAGTGGAAGGAAAAAATTTAAAGTAGAAATAAATGACACAGAAATCAAAGACAGACCAAAAAAATCAATGAAACCAAAAGCTGGTTTGGTTGAAAAAAAAAATAAACAAAATAAATCTTTTGCTACACCGTCAAGGAGGAAAAAAGGGGAAAATCTCTAATAAATAGAATAAGAAACAAAAGTGGAGAAGTTACAACAGACACTTTAGGAATAGAGAGGATCATAAGACAATACTAAATATCTATATGTCGATAAATTGAATAACCTCAACCTAGAAGAAACTGACAAATTCTTAGAAATATTCAAGCTTTTGAGACTGAATCAGGAAGATTCACAACAAAGCAATTACAAGCAAAGACACTGAAACACTAATCAAAAGGTTCCCAAACAACAAAGCCCAGGACCAGACATTTTCAGTGACTTCTACAAAATCATTAAAGATAAACTAATACCTGACTTCTCAACTCTTAAAAAAAAAAAAAAAACAGAGGAAGTAGGAATGTTGCCATCACATCTCACGAGGCCAACATTCCCTTGATACCAAAAGCAGAGAAGCACAGACCTGGCTCCTCTCAGGGCTGCTGAGCTTCTGTGCTGCTGGAGACCATGAGGTTTATGGGAGAAAAAAATCCTCCCTTCTCTTCCCACTCCATGGAACCCAGACCCACTCTGCTCAGAGCACCAGGCCCCTCCATTCCCAGCACCTGGGCCCGGGGTGCAAACTGCCCTCCCCTCCTCATCATCACACCCAGTGACTTCCCAGGACAGAGGCCCAGACACAGGCCCCCCATGAAGGACGGGCCAACGTCTGCCCATGGTTCTGTCCGCCTCAGTGTGAGCAGGTGTTCCTGAGAAGCATCAGGATACAAGACTTTGTCCCCAAGGAGTCGGGGTTCCCCCACAGGCCCCTGTCCTGTTCTATCTGCTTTTTCAATTCACCTGAAGGTCAGACCCTCCCCAGCCCTGACCTGCCAGGGACAAGGACAAGGTCCTGCCCCAAACACAGCATGAGCCCAGTCAGATCCCCACTAAGGGCTTCCTCCTCCTCTCTAACTCTGGGGGGGATTCCTGCCCAGGGTCATGGGCCCAGTGGGACAGAACAGCAGAGAAGGTGTTACAGGGCAGGGAGAGGGGCAGCTCAGTCCCCGCAAACCTGCCTGCTCTAAATAGGTTCTGCCATTCTCCGCATCAACACAAAACATATGAGACTTCAATGGGAAGGAACTTTAATGCAATTAGGAAACAATACAGGAAAGGCAAAGAATCTAGTTTCTAAATCAAGCACCCAAAGTTACCAGTCCCCTCGTGGGTAAAAGTCCATCCAAATGGGATTGGCCCAGAGCAAGGCCCCAAAGCCTGCCACAAGTCTAAAGCATCTTCCAGTGGGGACCCACAGAAAAGGGTCAGAAACAACCAGACAAGTTTGAAAGGAAAAAGAGCAAAATCAAAATCAAGACAAAAATCGCCATTGCCACTTCCTCACAGGTCTCTCGCCCACATCTGTTTCAACCAGTCCACGACCAAAAGGCAAGCGTGGTTTCTTCACGCGTCTCTCTGCTCTACGTGCCTCCTCTGGGTCTCCTTCTGGCTCCATCCTGCTTCCTTCCTTCCTCAGTCTCCTCTGCAGCTTCTTCTCTCCCTGCTCAGCTCCACCCTCCCTTGGGTGGGGCAGGGAATCTGGAACCTCTCCCTTTCCTGGGGACCACCCTGTTACAATGCCCCCTTTTTAATTTTTATTCCACCATATCTATGGTGGCACAGATCTCAGGGTGTAGTCTCAGGAGACAGTCTTTTTTCATGGTTACAATGTGTGTAAGAGAAGCAACAATTAGTCAGCAGCATTGTCCATGAATGTCCAGTATGACAGTTTTCCATTACTGGAAAATAGTCCATTATCCAAGCCAAAAGAAAAAAAAAATGTGGAGGCATTAGCTAAAACAAGATAGCAAGTATATCAAAATCACAGGGAAAAAAAATCTTAAAATTGGTTGAACTTATGTAAACAAAAAACAAAAAAAAGAACAAGTTCTCTCAACATTGAGCCCAAATTGTTTCAACAGCATAGCAAAAGTTTGCAAACTAAATCTACTTTTAAACCATATTACCTATTTTTGCATAAAATCACAGCACAGAATAACTAAACAGCAATTTTAGCTGACTTTGTTGGAATACTCCATATAGGATCAGAGCAAACTTGACATCCGGTCCACATACGGTTCAAGAACAAAGTTGGTCTCACCCGATATATTTGCTATCTTGTTTTGGCTAATGCTTCCAGATTTTTGTTTTTGTTTTTACTTTTTTTTTGTTTTTTGGCTTGGACTGATGAACTGTTTTTCCAGGAATGGAGGACTTTTGCTTTCCACAGTGGACAATACCTGGAGGGACTGGTTTTTCTTTCACACTGGAACCCTGAAAATTTTCATCTGAGACTGTATCCCAGCATCCATATATTTGATCTTCATCACCATGGAATGGTGGCAAAAAGTGAAAGGGGAGAATTGATAGGGAGAAAGGATGTCCTGAGCTAATTCCATACAGGCTTTGTGGACCCCAACCCCATGGACACTGGGATCTACAAATCCCATGATCACCAAAGGGAAGGTTGGGAGGACCTGAGGGTGGAGTTAAGCAACTAGGCTCTCCCTTTGGGTATTTAACTGGCCATGTGGGGTGGTGGGGGGGTCGCTCACTTGGCCTCCAGGCGTGCTAGGTTTTTGCCAGCTCGGTGGGTCATTGGGGATTCCAGGTCAATGGAAGGGATAGGAGGCAGTTATGAACTTATCTCCCTCTTTTTTCTCCCTGAGTTATTCATTTCCCCAGTTCCCCTTCTCTTGTAAATAAACCTTTTTCAGCCTTTTGTGTGTGCTGCAGTTTAGCATTCATGAGTCCCCTTTAAGCACACGGGTGAGGACCCAGTCAGGCAACCCCATTTTATATCAGGGTTTGCCATGTAACAAAGGGAAATGAGTCCTGGACAGAGAAAGCACCCTCAATCAGTTAGCAGGCAGAATGAGGGCCTCCCCAGGGTTCCCAAACCTGTATTCTTTAAATGGCTTCTGCCTTCTGCCACATAAAGATAGAGCACTCTGAGTTTGAAAGAACACAGTACAGCAGCGCCATAGAGAGAAAGTGAAGATGGGATAACAGTTTCCCAACAAAACACTGAAAGTTAAACTACCCCCCCTCCCAGCCCCCCCAGGGCACCTGACCAGCCAGACATCCTGGGGGGAGGGGCTGCAGCTGCAGGATGTGCCCCACCCCAACCCCAGCTCTTAGCCTAGCCCAGCCCCCACCTCTACCCACCCCAGGGGGAGGGGAGCAGGAGGGGAAACTTGGTCTGCCATGATCTGCCGCAGAACTTGCCAGCCTCCCGGGTATCCTGCCCCTGGTACATCAGAGGGCGTCAGTGTCCGGCACCCTTTGGGGCATCAGCAGGGCAGGATCTCAGTGTAAAACAAGAGCTTTGGTTCAAAGAAAACAGACCATGAGTCATGTAGCATGTATGTGCAACCTGTGTGAGTACAGATTCCTGAACTAGGTATGGGTCCTTCCTCCCTGGCCCGCTCTCAAAAGGACAGAGCTAAGGTAGAGGACAGGGCACTGTCTGTGGGTTCTCACCCGTGTGCTCAGTTGCAGCCACTCAGGCTCAGGGAACAGCAATGAGGTTTCTTTAACAAAGAGGTGAGCTGGGAAATAAAGAGTTTCTAAGGCCTCCGTGGACAGCTGTGTCACCCCAGATAGTGTCCGCAGTGTCCGATAGTCCTAAATTAAGGCCGCCCATGTAAGGTGTGTAAGGTGCTACAGTCCCATCAGGGAGGGCCTGGAGCTGGTGGAACAGCCGCAAGCTCTGGGCCAGGATCCAACTCACGGTGGCAGTGGGAGGTGCACCCAGGGGGTGCTCCCCTCTGAGGAGACACCACATCAGGAACAGCCACAGTCTGAATGCCAGGCCAGACGGGAAGGAGGCAACAGCACCGGGAGGTTGTGCTGGAGAGTCAGCAGCAATGACAGGTCTCAAAAGTGACCTTGCTGCTGTAGCCCCAGTGGGCTGCATACCCTGGGGCAGTGTGGGGGGGATAGAGAGTCTCTGCTGCCAGATTGGCTGCTGCCTTTGTCCATGACACTGATGGGGGCTGGTGGTAAAGTGCCCACCCACTGTCACCCACTGCCACTCCTGCTGTTGGTTGCAGTGGACACAGCTGTCAGGGTGGCCTGGGCCCTGTCCTCAAGCAGTGGCTTCCTGGAGCCTGCCAGGGCAGGTGGGGGTCCATTCAAACCCAGCTGATGCCCCCCAGCTCTCATGCCTAGCCCAGCGAGGTGGCCTCAGGGAAGCTGTCCTGTGGCACCCACTGAAGGGCGGCCTTGGTGCTGCCCAGAAGCAGCTCCTCTGGGGGGCAAGGAGGGGGGAGCCTAAGCCCTAAGGGCTCCTGTGCTTAACCCTGGCTGCTCTCGGGGAGGGGCCCTCTGAAGGCTGCCTGGCCCCTGGCAGGAAACCCCCCTCTGCCACCACCTCTAGAGCTGTGCCCACCAGCTCCCACCCGCACACACAGGTGCCAGGGCAGGAAACCACCACTGCTGCTGCCAGCCCTTTCAGACTCCTGTTCCCACTGGCCTCTGGCTGTGCCCACTGGGGCAGCCACTCCAACAAAGCCCGCATGTCCCACCACTCAGGGGGCAGGATAGAGCTGGGTAAGCCACAGGGATCTGGAGTCAGTGTCACACACTATACTATTACATACAAACATACACACATTCACATGTAGCTATTAATGCCTTCAGTAAATTTTACTTGAAAAAAATTGCATCATAAATTTGTATCAAATGAGTGAGAAATCCATCCAGGGATAGTGACAGGCCCTCCACATCTCTACTTCACAGTCTGAAATGTTGGGTGGCATCCTGACCCCTCTTTCTCACACCCCAGATGTTACATTAGGAAATGCTGTAAAGTCTGTCTCTAAATATAGCCAGCTCCAATGACTTCCTATTATTTTCCTGATCACACCCCAAAAAGCTACCAAATTTTCCATCCTGGAATCTGTGCTAGTTTATTTATCTTTCCACCTCTCACCTTCACCTCTTGATTCTGCACAGCAGCCAGATTGAGGTTTCTAAAGAGAAGTTGACCATGTTACTCTGTCCAAAAAGGTCCATTGATAACACATCTTACTCAGAGAAAAGATTATGAAATCCAAACCAATCTTCAGTGACAAGCCTAAATATTTGTCAATTATTTCCTTTTATAGAAAAGTATAGGTTTTTCACTTTGAAACAGCAAAAGTGCAGTGTATCAGCTTAGTTAAAAATCCAGCAGCCAAATATACTACTTGGCCATCAAGTTTCTCTTTCTAAATTCATTTACATTCACATAATTCTACACTTATTACAAGATGATTTTAAAAATAAAAACCATCAAAATCTTTAAATAATCCCACATCTGGATTGAATCATGGTAGTATGGATAATTTTTATAAATTCCAGTTTATTTATTCATCAGTAAAATGTAATATTTGACAATATCTCCAGAGACTAAGCTTCCTGTGTTTAGGGAGATGATAGTATTATCATGCCTGCTATGAAGTGGATCATTTGCACAGTCACTACTAGATTATATCAGAACTGCTATCATACAAAGGCTTCCTGGTAAACAAAGTACTACAAGTGGTCATTGCCGTGCCAGTACCGAACGCAGAGCTCACTTCTGACACCAGGCACCACCTGAATCCTGTATTTGTGTTTCCTTGTTATGGCGCTGAGCCATTAATAAATGTCCTTAAGAACTGAAGATACAAAAATCACCATAATGAATGGAAACTGTCCAGACGTTGACCAAAATGTACAACCTAAATAAGCCAGCTTGTGGACCATTCACTAATAATGAGTTGAATCCAGCCATTTGGAAACTCTCATATTTTGTCATATAATTTGCTGTATCCTCTCAGCTCCAGCAGTAACAATGAAATGGTGAGAATACTTAAACCATTGTAATGATGTAACAGTAAACAATTTCTTGTAAGACCTGATTCTTTAAAAATTGTGGGTGTTAGGGGCCTCCCCTGGTGGTGCAGCAGTTGAGGGCTGAGCTGTGAAGCTGCCCGCAGCCTCTGCAGCACCAGTTCAATCCCCAGCCCCCCCGGAGAGAGTCCCACATGGCGCAACAGACCTCTCCTGCTGCGCCCACTGCTCCTCTCAGCAGTGTATTTATTTCATCAGTCTGCCTGTTCTGTTCCTTGCTCTAGCTCTGGTGAATTCTCTCACCCTTCCATGCTTCTGACTGTATCCAGTGCTTGTATAAATAAATAAATATTAAAAAAAAATTGTGGGTGTTGGGCCTCTCTGGTTGCCTAAGGGTTAAGTCTCAGCACTACCACAGAGAAAGCCCGCTGCAACAGCCTGAGTGGGTCCCCAGCCAGGGTGCTGACCCACATGGAGCAGCAGACTACTCCTGTCTTGCCCGCTGCTCCCCTCAGCAGTTGTATTTCAGTAGGTCCACCAGTTCTGCTCCCCATTCTGTCTCTCATGCCTCTGCCCTATACCATTGGCCTTCACCCCAGTTATTCTAAACAAAAATTAAAAAAAAAAAAAACTTAAAAAATTGTAGCTGTTTCATTAGGAAATTATAGATAAATAATAACTCAGTGTTGCAAAGGGAAAATAAAGGATAAAAGCATCAAGATTTGTTACTATCAGGAGAATAACAATTTGTCACAAGATGTCACCTTCTGGCCATGTGGGGGATATATCAGTGGTATAAAAAAGTCATAACCTGCAGCATCAAGTACAAGATCCATCTCAGACCCAGCAAACAGCAGTGGCTGGGGACCCAGTGGTGGTGCAGGTACAACAATACAAAAGGGGGGACTCAGTTAGCGGGAGTCAGGCTTTGTCGTCAAATGAGTCTGATGCCAAACTAGAGAGGGTCAGTCCACTGTCCAGCGCTGCTGGGCCAGGAAGCCTGGGTTGGTCTGCAGCCCTGGTCAGCAATAGCACAGCCTGGTGGGGGTCAAGTGTTAGTTTTCAAGATTGGCTTAATCTAATCTGGCCCTTCATTTGCTTTCTCTCTATCCATATATAAGTATTTCTCTTTTTCCTTCTGACATATCCCTCTTCTATCCATGTTGCCAGAGTGGCATGAGTTATGTTTTCTGATTGTGGATGCTATTTCATTATACAGGAACATACATCACCTGTATATGTACATACATGTATACATGTAATACCAGCTTCTACTTGATTCGTCACCTGTCTGGGACATTCAGGTGGTTCCCATAGCTTGGCTACTGTAAATAGTGCTGCAGTGGTGACGGGAGTGCAGGTCCCTTCACAGGAGAGTATTTATCCTCTGTGAGGAGATCCTCAGTGTAGAATTGCTGGGTCCAATGGCAGAACCACATTTACTCTTTTAAGAAACCTCAGTACTGTTTCCATAAGGGCTGGCTCAGTCTATATTTAAAAACAATGTAGGACTGTCCCCTTTTTTTGTCCCCAGGACTGTCCCCTTGCCAGCACTTGTTGTTTCTGGTCTTTTGGATATGGGCCATTCTCACAGGTGTGAAGTGGTTTAAACCAGGGGATCAAAAAGCCAGAAAATGGGGAAAAAAAGAAATCCTGTAACACTCAGGCCAACACATGGCTGTCTCACACCATGAAAGAAAATAATTATGAAGAAATTCAGGTGTATTACCTGGGTGTTAACAATATCAATGGTCCACTGCATTCTCAAGATGTCCTCCTGAAAGCATCCCCATAATCTAGTCCTAGCCTCTCTGCTTCAACCCACAGCAACCACTGCATACTTGAGGGTCTCACCTTTAGGGGCTGAGATACATTTCAGAGCCATGGGCACTGCCGCTGCCCAGGGGAGAACACAACAAAACTTGGTCAGAGATGAGACCAGGAGGGACTGATGAGGGTGAGTCCCCCATGGGCTCCATCTACACTGTCCCCAGGGGCGCAGGGATCAAACTCCTGATCCACACTTACCTGGAGCCAGAGTGTAGCTTCCTCCTTGTCCACCTGTGGGAAGAAACATCATGTGACACCAGGGAGCAGTCAGGTCAGAAGACCTAAAGGAATCTTCTAATCCTACACCACAGGAAAGTTTCAAGAACTGTGACTAAAGACCCAGGTCAGGACTGGGAAAACAGAAGAAAGTAGGTGAAGGGGGACTGAACCAAATGCCCTCTGGGCAATACACATGTGTGGATGGTACTTCCCATTAACCAGGCAGGGCAAGTTCTCCCTGGGACATGAAAGCCCTCAGTGGACAAGATCCCCCACCTCCTTCCCAACCTGAGCGCTTCTTCCTCCACATCACAGCTGCAGCCACCGCAGCTCCAGTGAGCACAGCTCCAAGGAGAACCAGGCCAGCAATGATGCCCGTGGTGGGGATGGAGGGCTGAGGAGGGGGCACTAGAAGGGAAGGGAAGGTCAGACTCTGAGCCCCAGGCCTCATTCTGCCCCTCTAAAGGTTTCCAGAATGGCTCCTGATTCCTCTGAGCAGAAGCTCAGTGACCATGTCCCCCTCCTCACCCCATCTCAGGACTCGGAGCTCCTCCAGCCCCGCGTGTTGCACACGGCACATATAAATCTGCTCCTTTCCAGAAGGCATGACCACAGCTGCCCACTTCTGGAAGGTTCCATCCCTACCAGGCCTGGTGTCCACCAGCTCTAAGTGCTGGGTCAGGTTCTCCCCATCTCGCTGCCAGGTCAGGGTGATGTACGCAGGGTAGAAGCCCAGGGCCCAGCACTTCAGGGTGACCTCATGGTCAGAGGTGAGGTTGAGGGTCACTTGTGCCTTTGGAGGATCTGACAAGGATAAAAAAAATCACACTTTGGGTTTTTTCTTCCTGGACACTGAAGTAGCCTCCCTGACCATCTTCAGAAAGAACATGACAATTGGTTTGGAGGGAGGAAGCACAAAACCAGCCTAGTCTGGGGAATCTGGGATAATCAGGTGAGAGCCCAGGGTAGGAGGACACTGGTTTTTGCTCCTGACCTGGGTGGAGGGTGATTGACACAGAAAGGCAGGAGTCAGATCCAGAAATGTTCTCAGACCAAAAACAAGACCTTGAAAGAGAAACTCATGGTTCCCAGGATGGCTGTCGGTCAAAAGGTTGCAGGGAAGAGTTATTTCAGGACGGCCTCCCCTCCCTCAGGAGAGACTGGATTCCTTAACTGTCCAGAAAAGTGGTGTCTTCTGGGCGAGTCTCTAGCACAGAACATGACACCCAGGGGGACTCTCCCTCTCTGCCCAGAAAGCAGCTGCTGTTCTGCCCATGATTCCATTTCCCTGTGGGGCCCAGGAGAGGGGAGGTCCGAGGCCTCGTGGCCCCTCTCACCTGTGCGCTGCAGCACCTCCTTCCCCATCTCCAGGAGTCTGCGGAGCCGCGGGAAGCACCTGCTCTGCACACTGTGCCTGACGCGCTCGGCCCTGCCCGCCGCCTCCCACGCGCGCTGGGTGATCTGAGCCCCCGAGTCCGCGGGGGTCCAGGAGCGCAGGTCCTCGCTCAGGGAGGTGAAATCCGCGCCGTCGGTCACGCCCGCCGAGGAGGCTCAGGTCTGGCCCCACTTCACAGCCAAACATCCTCTGCAGGGTGTGAGACCCTGAAACCCACCCTTCCGGTCAGCCCCGAGGTCACCCCGAGATCACCTGCCTTTTCACCCTGAATAAACCTAAACTGAAAATGAAAGGACAGGCAAAAAGTGCCGCGGGCTCTTCCCAGTGGAGGGACCTGGCAAAAGCCTCGAGGGGTCAGTGGACCCTGAGACCCGGGACACCCCGGCCTTACATTGGGAATGGGGGTGACCTGACCCTGGCCCCGCTCCGCGAAGCTCACCGTCCTGGCTCTGGTTGTAGCGGCCGCGCAGGTCCCTCAGGAGCGCTTTGAACCACTGCGCGTTGTCCCTTTGGTTCTGAGTCTCCTCGTCCAGGTCCTCCTGCCCCACCTGCCCCGCCCAGGGCGCCCGCAGCTCCGCACTCTGGCCCGGAGAGTCGCTGTCGAACCGCCAGAACTGCGTGTCGTCCACGTAGCCCACGGCGATGTAGCGGGGCTCCCCGGGCCAGGCCAGGACTTCGCGGTGTAGAAAAGCCTCAGGGAGTGGGAGCCTGGTGGCGGGAGGGGAGACCCGGGCTGACCCTCCTCTCGCGAGGGCCCAGGGCCCAGGGCCCAGGGAGATGGGCCTGGAGGGGAGAAAGGGGCGGGGCCGTGAGAGTGAAAAAGGGGGTGGGCCAAGAAGGGCCCAGACTCAGGGGCCCAGAGCACTCAGGGGAGGCGGGAGGGACAGAAGGGGCCAGAACACAAGGGGCCTGAAGGGGTACAGAGGTTGGGGAGGAGATGAGCCTTTCCTGGGGTCCTGCACCCGCAGTGGGCTCCTTGCTCCTCACTCCTGGAGCAACAGTGTCCAGCTGGACACGCACTCACCCGCCCGGGTCTCCATCAGGGCCAGGGGCCCCCAGAGCAGCAGCAGGAGGGTGAGGGGCATCACACCCCGATTTAGGGGTCTGGGGAGAAGGAGTCCAGGACAGTCCTTGGAGACTTTGTAACTGGAGCAGGATGATGCTGATTGTCTTCCCTGGACACCCCCAGGAAATGGGGAGAGAGAATGGGGGTGAGTGTGGGGTCATCAAGGCTGCACCACCCCACAGAGCCTGTGAGAGGGAGACATGATGCTGTGACAGTGTGACATCCACAGACAGGGGAGGCTCCAAATTCCCTTCCCCACCTTAGGGAGGAGTGGATTTGGGCTGGGAGAGGCAGCAGCCTGGAGAAATGAAGAAAGTATTGTGAATATTCCACTTTAATACTGAATTATAACTGTATAGGTGGTAGTTTCTCAAAGGTTATTTGCAAAGTGAAACCTGAAATAATATCAGGGAATATTTCCTATTCTGTTACATTTCCATAGACCTCTCTTGCATAGTGGTTGTAACTTGTGCTAAAGTATGATTTTTTTAAGGTGATACATTGTCTCACTAAGTTACATAGATCTTTAGTGTTAATTATACTGGAATCAAGTGATCAAAAAAAGTTTTATTTTTTAGTCACAAATCCCAAAAGAAAAATTCGTACTGTAAGTTGTTAAGTAGTGATGCTCTCAATTTTTCATAATTCTGGTTTTCTCGGAGAGCTTATATTTTATCAGGCAACATTACAGCCGTTTGTCAATTGTCTATTGATTTTCTTCAAGAAACAGACATTCATTTTTGTGTAAAGTTTCTGCTAATTAACCAAATTTAAATAACCTTAGTTTTTGTCATTCATCCCTTCAAGTGAGATTGATATTGTCCACAAATAAAAGAGTCTAATTCATCTCATACAAATATTTTCCTCGGGACACATGTGTGGGGATGCCACAGAAGTGCTCCGTGTGTCCTTCTAGGTCAGCACACCAGATATTTTAAAATGTGAAGTCGAGGATGACGCAATAATGAAGATAACTTAATGCTTTCTGAACCTTTTCAAGTAAAACTGGCTTTAATTTTTGTTTCTGCAGGTAAGTGCTGGTGATAAATTACTTCTTCTGCAGTGGAACTATAAATTCCTTTCTTACTAAATTTTAGCTCAGCAAATGCCAAAATAGTGAAAAGACAAATGGTGTCTATGTGATGTTTTGAAAATAGTTTTATGTCATGGATCCCATGAAAGGTTCTGTGTGACGTCAAGGGTTCCACAGACCACACTTTGAGAAACGCTTTTCTCAGGAAACCAGGGAGCATCTCCCAAGTGTTCTCTGCCTTTGCCTCCTCTTCACTTCCCAGCATCCCTCTCCCTGGCTGGCTCCTGTCTCCCCAGGCTGCCTACCCTGCAGATATAATGGGGAGCAGATAGAGCACCCTGGAGACTTGGAGCTTGCACTGTCATGAGAGATGGACACTGAGTAAAGGTGATAAAGACACATGTAAACCCCACCTGAGCCCCGTGCTAGGAGGAAGGAGCATGTTTATTGTGAAAGCAGAGAAGCAGGAGATCTACAGGTCCCGACCACTATTGTCATGGTATCAAAGATGTTAAAAAATATACATATTAAAAACAAATTAAGCATAAGGAAAACAGATTTCATCTCCTCCCATAGCTGTCACTTCCGCCTCTGACACACATGCTCTGGCCCCATAGACCAGCCTGTCCCCCTCTTCCCTCAGCCCCCTCCACATCCTGCCCCAGAACCCAACCATATTGAGGAGGCCTGTAGCCTAATCTGCCTCCTAGTCCTGCCCCATCCTCACCCTCATCTGCTCTTCCCTCATTTATTTTGTGCTGAAGGAAAGGCCTCCCATGATGTTCAGAAAGGGGTCCCCAAGACAAGCCACTATGGCATGTGAATTATTTCCATCTGAGCTTCATGAGGGGTTCATCTTAAGAAATCTTTACTACTTTATAACTACCTAGTATGAAAATTGGTGGTCTTACCCAAAATTAGGGTTATTGCCTGAAATGAGCTTTGTATCCGAGAAACCTACCTATAAGTCAGGGCAAACATAATTCCAGAACATCTGGTCTTCATCATATGAGCCGCCCTGTCCTTGCCATGTGATCCCCTCCTCTCCCTTGGAGTTCCCAGGCCCCTATCTCACTACTTAGCTCAGGAGACACACCCTCATTTCCCGCACAGATTTCAGACACTCATTTAGATGTAGATTCCCTATGCATGTGTAGGTAAATTTGGTTATTTTCTAGTTAAAAAAAAGAAAGAAAAAAGGATTTTATAGAATTTCATGTGCTCAGAATAAGAGTTCTTGAAAATTAGAGATTTAATCACAGAAATGAATAAATCAGTAGATGAACTGGACTATTTAAGACTCACTCCCACTATATAATGTAAATGGAAAAGAAATGACAAGCAGAGAGAAGACCTACAAGAACCTGAGTCTATCGATCAGGAGAGTCCGACAAGTTAATAATACGAGTGTCTAAAAGAATGGACAGTGGAAATGATGAAAAAAATCAAGAAAATTCCTGAGCATTCACAGATAAAATGGGCACGCTGAGTGTCCTCCCCGGGTTCCTCCTACAGAGGATGAGCAGCCCCACACCATGACCCACTGCCCGGGACTTTCAGAAAGAGGCTGGAGAAGGACAGTCCTTGGGGCCTCAAGAGACAACTCAGGCCTGGAGGCCAGAAGACCCTGGAGCCAGGCCTGCCCAGTCCTCAGGGGAATCCAGCCCAGACTCCATGTCAGACCCAGGTGAGGGAGACGCTGGGGGCACAAACATTCATTTCATCTGTTCGTGGTCTCAGGGGTTACTCTCCACGTCCCTCCTCTAGTGGGCAAAGGACACTGGTGGGCAAAGGGGGAACAAAGATGATGGACACAGAGAATAGGACACAGGTAAATCAGCCACAGGGGAGCAGGGACAGGAGAGAGGCCAAGGGTGAGGTGAGGGATCTGGGCCTTCAGCCCTGCCCAGGTGAACAGGCCCCATGCCCCGGGAGGCAGGACTGAGGCTGTGGGACAGGGGTCTGCCCAGCATGAAGCGGGCAGAATAGCTGGTGTGTGTGATATGTCCATGGAGATTCTGACCCTGGGGAGGGCTTGGGGCTGATTAAGATTGAGAAAAACAGGAACTAAGCACATGAGGGGACAAGATAATTATAACTTCAGAGAAGAAAATTATTCTGGTCTACTCACTGCTCAGCTGTGACTGGCTCTCATGAGGTCAAATGATATAAAACCTGCACTATGTGTCTCTCAATAATCTGCCAGAGTGGCCTCAGGGGGCAAATGCCTGTGCTGTGGATCTGAGGGGCCACCCTGAGGCCTCCTTGCCACTCAGCCAGCTCTCAAGGCCTGGGTGGTGTGGGCAGGGACGTCTCCAAGATTCTGGCTAAAAGATTCCATGTGAAGGAGCAGAAAGCAGGACCGTCAGGGGCCCTAGAAAGGCTGCTGGGAAGACAGTGACAAGCCTCCTTGGGGAGGAGGCTACAGCTGCTCGCCCAAGAGCTGTAGCACCACGAGGAAGCAAGTCACCAGGCCCTTCAGAACATGTCCCCGTGCTCAGTGGTGCCCAAGCCCTGACACAGGAGACAACTTTTCTGAAAGACACAATTCAGGGTAAAGAGGACATTAAACAATGTGAACAGGACACATCTCAGCCGATGCAGGTGTCAGTAGAAACAGACCAGTCCAAGTCCAGAGAGCAGCTGCTGCAGAACCTCCAAGAAGCGGACGCGTGAGCATGTTTGGAGCTGACACTGAGGAGACACTGATAACTCAGACAGAGCCGACATTTCTGCCAGGTTGACAGGCATGTGGAACAGCTTAGTGTTGGTCTCCATCCTCCAGGCTGCTCAGAAAAACAGGTGCCCTCAGAGGCTTTAAAGGACAGGCTGGAGGCCTTGACCTGCCCCCAGAGTGTGGCCACATTTGTGGGGCTTGGATTATCATGTGCCTCAACTGTTCTGTGTCTTTGCCTTGATTATTCTTTGCTTTGAAAATTCTGTGCTCTCAGTGTGCAGAAACAGGGAAAGTCTGACATGAGGAACCTCTTGGGCAAAAGTCCTGGTGTGAGCATCTATCTATACGTGCTAGAAACAGCGTGCGCAGAAACAGAAATAGGTGTGATGGTGAAAGCAGCTTAATCACTGAGACTTTCCTTGTTTCTCCCTGTTTCCCCACCTTGGCTGGGCCCCCTGGTAACGCATCCCCCACACACTTGTGCATTCCCCAGGTGCCTGCTGCTGCTTTGGTCTTTTGTATTTTCTGTCTGATCCTAAATAAAAACGAGACTGCCCTTGGAGTTGGGCTGCATCTTCGTGCTGTGGTCCCTCTAGGCTTCTCATTGTTCTGCACATGGACTCTGAGTAATCCCTTTTCATCCTACCACTGCATATCATAACCAGACAATTGGTCCAAGCTCAACCCCCACAAAAGGGAAGCCCGTCACAGGGGAAGGATACCCGACTTCATTCTGTTAAGGCACATCGTCAGTAAAGGGCTGGTCTTGCAAGCCTGCGGGGAGGCCATGTTAGGTATCTCTCCTGGAGGTTTTTTCCTCTTTTTTCCTTTTCTCTGCTTGTGTAATTGAATTTTGCTTTTGCTTTTATTTTATTTTTTCTTAAGATTTATCTATTTATACAAGAACAAAGGTATAGGCTAGATGTGCGGGAGAGTGAGAGGACTCACCAGAGACAGAGTGGGGAACAGAACAGGCAGACTGATGAAATACACTGCTGAGGGTAGCAGCGGGCGAGACAGGAGAGGTCTGCTGTGCCATGTGGGAATTTCCCCTGCTGGCTGGGATCGAACCCTCGCTGCAGAGATTGTGGACAGATTCACAGTGAGGTGCTCAACCACCTGTGCCACCAGGGAGGCTCTGCTTTTGCTTTTAACTTAAGGGGAATGCACTTACAAGTGAAGAAAAACAGCATAAATTACAATTACAGAGTCTTTTAAAAGTGGGAGGATACAAAGAACTAAGCACCAGCTCCATAAATTACTTCTCATCCTTAGACAACACAGTTCTCATTACCCAAAAGGAGGGCTTTAGACCTGGAAGCCTGGGAAAGGCAGGACAGTGGCTGAGGCCATCAGCGGGACCCAGGACAGTGTCTCCCCTTCCTGTGTGGAGTCTCTGTGATCAGCACTGAGACCCGTGCAAGGGAAAAAAGATCTGACACCCAGAGGGCCCAGGGCTTTCTGCCCGACGTGTCCTTCTCCTCTCCTTTCTCCTCCGCCGTCTCCAGCAAATTTTGAGCCCCTCATAGAAATAAGTTTTCGTGAAGGATGGCAGTCCAAGGGAGAAAAATTATTTGTGGAGGAGGCCAGTGTCCCTAATATGAAAGTTTGCCATTTGCTGTTTTCAAAAAATCTAGAAAAACTATTTCTGACAATAGTATTCAAAGTTCATTTATTAAAAAAAAAAAAAAATTGAAGCTGTAGAAATGGGTATGACATGGCTGCATGGGATTGGAAAGTCCTTATCAAAACAGTACAGTTGGTGCCCAACCACTGGGCCCCCCCCAGGTGGTGCAAGGGGTTAAGCCTCAGCACTATGAAGCTATCAGCAGCCACTGCAGTACAAGTTCAATCCCTAGGCTGGGAGCTGACCCACATGTTTCATCAGACCTTTCTTGTCTCGCCCCCTGACTCCTCAGCAGTGTATTTCAGTCAAACCACCTGTTGTGCTCCCCACTCTGTCTCTGATGAATCCTCTCACTCCCACCCACCACTCTGGCCTATTTTGCAGCTCTTTTATACATAAATTAGCAAAATTAATCTTAAAAAAATACAAATCACTGCTCATTATCGTTTCTGGCTTCAGATTCTTTCACCAAAATTAGAAAAATATCCACAGCAGTTGGCTGGTGGGGGGTTGCCTATGGTCTCTGCAAGCACTAGACTCCACTAGAATCATTGGCAGGTCTCTGCTGCCTTCCCTCTGAGGAAGAACTGGACCCTTCTTTTGTCCATCATGCAATACTGTTCTGGTCTGCTCTATGGGTACAAAATTCTATTTCCCTGTGTTTTCCTAATCTTAAAATCTGACTGTTTAAGATAAAAATTACTAAGTTATTTTGGACTTGCTAATAAACTATACAGAACACTTAATTGTTGAGAAAAACTTCTAAATTGCTTATTAGGTCTGGGAAAGTCTAAGTTAAAACTAACTAACCTAGTAAAAACTATAGAATGAAAATGCAACTTTGTGAGTTGAATTTCAAACCTCAGATTTCTTTTTTTCTTTTTTTTTTTAAGATTATTTATTTTTTTATACAAGCACTGGGTATAGTCAGAAGTGTGGGAGGGTGAGAAAATTCACCAGAGCCAGAGCGGGGAACAGAACAGGTAGACTGACGAAATACACTGCTGAGGGGAGCAGTGGGCATGGCGGGCGGGGGGGGGTGTCTGTCACACCATGTGGGACCCTCGCTGGCAGCTGGGGGTTGAACCGGCACTGCAGAGGCTGTGGGCAGCTTCGCAGCCCAGTGCTCAACCGCTGTGCCCCCAGGGGAGGCCATCAAACCTCAGATTTCTGATGAGAGTCCAGGAACAAGCAAACTGCAAAATAATAATCTTAATGTGTCTCTTCTCCTGTACACCTCATGGTGCATAAAAGACAGTTAAGTCAAAATGTCACTCTTAAAAATACAAATTTGAGGGCCTCCCCGGTGGCGCAGCGGTTGAGCGCAGCGTTGCGAAGCTGCAAGCAGCCTCTGCAGGGCCGGTTCGATCTCCAGCTGCTCCCCGTCCACCGGAGGAGGGTCCCACATGGCGCGCAGACCTCTCCTGACGCCCACTGCTCCCCTCAGCAGTGTACTTCGGTCCTTCTGCCTGCTCTGCTCCCTGCTCTGGCTCTGGTGAATTCTCTCACCCTCCCGCGCTTCTGACTGTACCCAGTGCTTGTATAAATAAATAAATAAAATCTTTAAAAAAAAAATACAAATTTGAGATGTTTTATCTAAAGGAATTAGTAAAAGCAGCTTGTAAATTTAATCAATAAAAACATCTCCGTATTTTGGGCCTCCCCTGGTGGCGCAATGGTTGACCACTGGGCTGCGAAGCTGCCGAAGCTTCTACAGCGCTGGTTCCATTCCCGGCCACTGGTGAGGGTCCCACATGGTGCGACAGACCTCTCCTGCCATGCCCGCTGCTCCCCTCAGCAGTGTATTTCGTCACTCTGCCTGTTCTGTTCCCTGCCCTGGCTCTGGTGAATTCTCTCACCTGCCGGCGTTTCTGACTGTACCCAGTGCTTGTATAAATAAATCTTAAAAAAAAAATCTGTATTTTCACAGATAGAATAACTACTTCTTAAAACTAATACACATGGGGCCTCCCCGGTGGCGCAGCGGTTGAGCGCTGGGTTGCGAAGCTGCCCGCGGCCTGTGCGGCGCTGGTTCGATCCCCGGCTGCTCCCCGGCCACCGGAGGAGGGTCCCACATGGCGCGCAGACCTCTCCTGCCGCCCCGCTGCTCCCCTCAGCAGTGTACTTCGGTCCTTCTGCCTGCTCTGCTCCCAGCTCTGGCTCTGGTGAATTCTCTCACCCTCCCGCGCTTCTGACTGTACCCAGTGCATGTATAAACAAAACAAACAAACAAACAAACAAATAAATAAATAAAACATGCCTCTATTAAAAAAAAAAAAAAAAAAAGAGCAGAATGTGAAAATAATTGGAAAAAAAAAAAAAAAAAAAAAAAAAAAAAAAAACTAATACACATGGTCAAAGGTTTTTTTAAGATTTATTTATTTATTTACTTATTTATACAAGAACTGGGGTACAGCCCAGATGTGCAGGAGGGTGAGCGGATTCACCAGAGACAGAGGGGGGAACAGAACAGGCAGACTGACTAAATACACTGCTGAGGGGAGCAGCATGCGCCACAGGAGAAGTCTGCCGTGCCCACATGGTCAAAGTTTATGTTAAGGAATGTATTTGAAATGGATGAGTTGAAGGTATTGGGAAACAGTGGTGTCAAAATAAAATGGCTCTTTAAAAAGAAATGGCATAAAAATAGGAAGGTAAAAGAAAATGTTGAAGGTCTGAGAGAGGTATGTATCTGTGCTGTTATGTGCTCAAATGACTTGTTATAGAAATATTTAAGTTTAGTATCAGTAGTGTACTTATGTCCAACCAAACTTTAATTTTCATCTGTAATAAGGACTCAAGTATTCTTAAACTGCTCTCACTAATTTTTGATGACAAATTAAGGACTGTTTGTGTAATCTAAAATCTTGGTGCTTTTTTTACCCTCAGGTTACATGAAAAAATATTTTCCTATCAGCATTGCTCAGACTCATCAATGAATAGCTCTATTCTTAAAAATCCTTATCACTGGCTTTGGTCTGGAGTGGGGGTGGAGTCCACAAAGCCTGTATGGAATTAGTTCAGGACATCCTTTCCCCCTAACATGAGGACCCCTGCTACCAGGACCAGACTGGCCGGGCCTGTCCCATCACTGACCCTGTGCGCCCTGACCAGGAGTTGGGTCCAACAGGGGTGAACCCCACTCCGGAGACTCACCTCTGTGCGAGCTCCCGCGTCTCCCCACAGCCCCAGGTCGCAGGCGCCCTAGGCTGCCCTAGGCTGTTTGTGGGCCTCTGGGGAGTGGGTGCCTTTCTCTGTTGTTTCTGAGTCTATTTATTACCCAGTGTGGTTTGCTCACAGCCTTAGTGGTTAGTCGCATTTCCCCTGGGCGCAGGTGGGGTGCCTGCAGAAGCTCCTGACCCTAGTTTATTGTTGTTTATTTCCCCTTTTTGTAGGTCGGACTGAGCCGGCTTTGCGGGTGGGGGAGGGTGCAGAGTTCTGCTGCTTTCCTCTCTTCTCCTCCTCTGATATTGCAACTTTCCTCTCCCGGCAGTTTGCTGGCGTCATCAGTTTATCTTGCCTGTCCTGGTTCTTGCAGGGACCTGCCGCTTTTTCTCCCTATTGTTTTTTTTTTTTTTTTTTTTTTAGATTATTTATTTATACAAGAACCAGGGTACAGGCCAGATGCGCGGGAGGGTGAGAGGATTCACCAAGGACAGAGTGGGGAACAAAACAGGCAGACTGACTGAAATCCACTGCAGAGGGGAGCAGCAGGGGAGACAGGAGAGGTCTGCCGCACCATGTGGGACCCTCACCAGCCAGCAGCTGGCGGGGCTGCGGACAGCTGCACAGTGTGGTGCTCAACCACCTGAGCCACCAGGGGAAGCCCTCTCCCTGTTGTTTTTATGGGAGAACTTACTGCTAGCATTTCTTTGCCACCATTTGATCGGCTGACTGTCCTAGAGATTCAAATATTTGTCTTATACTCCCCTCCCGGAGTTGGGCAGAAAAGGAAGAAAATGGATCTTGTGGGCTCAATGAAACTTCCCCTCCACCCACCTGGGGTGATCTAAAAAAGTTAATGAGTGAAGAGAAAAAAGAAAATAAAAAAATTTTTAGTAAGGGAATGATAAAGGGGAACAGCCAGGACACGAGTTGGTTTTAAGGATTTAAAAGTAAGGCGGGCACAGACTCGTGAGTGAGCCCAGACCTTCATGGTGTTACATAACCACTGAGACTGGGGGATTCAAGGAGCATTGTTAGCTTGAGGGGTGTTATGGTTCCATCAGGAAGAGAGGAGGTTCCTTTGATTGCACCCTAAGAGGGGTGGGAAAGACACCTCAGCCTGGCACTGTAGTGTCCCAAACACCTGGAGGGGTTGTAGCCAAAGTGGCGGCATCAGTGAGAATTAGGGCTTTGGTGTTATTCCTGTCTTGTGTAGCAGCAGCTGGGAGAACCAATCATGTCTGCCAAGGCTGTTAGTTTGGAATTCAGTCACCATGTCCTGTCCTAATAGAGGAAGTTAGGAAAGCAAGACTGAAAACCTATAAACATGTGGCCTTGTAGCGAGCAAGGAAGCAGTGCTGTGCAGTGTCCTGGCTCAGGCTGGCCATCAGTACTAGTGAGGGGGACAATTGACCAGTAGGTCAGTCCAAAGAATTGCAGCAAGGCAGAGCAAACGGCTCATTATTTACCAAGAAGGTGATCTTTTTGTCTAACACTTCTAGGGTCACCTGAGGCTTATCCATATAAACAGTACACAGGAGTGCCTGTCTCATGTCTGGACTTCTTCAGAGAAGGTCTCCTACACCGGGTTCTTCATAGTCAGAGGCAGCTGGTGGTCAAGACTGTCCTCCCATCCTGTCCTGTGGGTTGGGCTTGTCCCTCCCTCTCTGGAGAGTGGGGCAGTCCCTCTTTCAGTGCCCTGTGCGATGGCACTGAGGGCATGGCCCTGTGGGCAGCTTCCTTGCCCCTGAGGTGTCCCAGTTGCTGGCAGTGGAAACAAGCTGGCAACTCATTAATAGGTTGAGGTCCAAATGCCTTGAGGTGCATGGGGCCTGGGGTAAGTCTGAGGTATCAGGGCAATGAGAATGGCAACTGCCATATACTGGGCCCTTCTCTTGTCTTTTTCAGTCTAGCAAGTCCCTTCCATGTTACTGTAGCCTTGAAGGCCATGTCCAAAAGTGTTAAAAGGATCTTAGACCCTTGGTTTAGTCTCTGGAGCCTGCACCTGATGTTAGAGCAAGACTGGCTAAGGAAGGAGGCCGCTAAAATGATGTGGAATTTTTGGAATTTTGAGTAACTTATCTCAGCCATTTTATAATTGACTGGCTTATTAGGTTTTAAGAAGTCTTATGTATTTTAGAACAATCTCATTAGTTTATATTTATGTTGAACAGGTGTAACAATCCTATGAGAATACTTCCTATGAGGTATCAATATACCCAAATTGACTCAGTTGTTTGTTTTTACGATGAAAAACAATTTTGGGACCTCCCTTGGTGGCACAGGTGGTTGAGTGCAGTGCTGTGAAGCTGTCCGCAGCCTCCCCAGCCAGCCTGCGAGAATCCCACATGGCTCAGCAGACCTCTCCTGTCTCGCCCGCTACTCCCCTCAGCAGTGTATTTTGTCAATCTGCCTGTTCTGTTCCCAGCTCTCTCTGGTGAATCCTCTCACCCTCCTGCGCATCTGGCCTGTAGCCCAGTTCTTGTATAAACAAACAAACAAACAAATAAATAAATAACTATTAAAAAAAAAAAAGAAAAACAATTTTATCGGGTGTCCTGGCTGTGCCCAGCCCTGACTGCCCCTGTGCCCAACCCCCAGGACCCTCACCCTGTCTTCTTGGGGTAACTCACCTCCCTGTCACCTCCTGCTCCCCCTGGGGCTCAGGTCACCTGTCACCTCCTCAGGGAGGAGGCCCAGCGGGTCCCAGGTCAGGGGCCCCTCGCTCTGTGCTCCCCGGGCCCAACTTCAGCTGGACCCTGAGTTACATACACAGAGTCCCAGGACGGCTCACTCTGCGCCCCAGTGCCTGGCAGGTGGCACACCAAATACAGATCATTTGAGTTAAGAAATAATACGGTTATGCAAAAAGTGGCTGAGGAGGACTCTTGTTTCTGGTAATGGTGGGCTAGGACTTTCCCACCAACCAACATACTGAAAACCATGTGTTTTGTTGGGATTTGTCCTGCTTATGCACACAGAGATTTCAGACATTTCCAGGGCTATGATGTGAAAAAGTGTCCTTATTCTGTTTGAACAGAGGTCAGAAATTGGTCATTCTCTAGAAGTTTGGGGGCCCAGCCACTGTCATTACTTCCCTCTCTCCCCACGCATCTCCCTCCACCACAAGAGCCACATCAGGAGGAAGTTTTAATAAGACAACAATAAAAGGGCTGCCTGGGCGGGTAGTAGAAGCCCATCACTGACAGGACCCAACCCTCACTCTGGATGTTGTCCAGTGAATTGTGATGATGAGAAAATGAGAAAGAAACAATAATTTCACCTCCTCTAACGTTACACCTTCCTCCAAGAGCTGAGGTAGACCCTGCTCCATCTCTCCCTCCCTTCCTGGACTGTGGACAAAAACTCAGCTCAGTAACTGGTGTGATCTGGGCCAGTCCTGGCCCTGGGCCAGGCCAGCAGGACACACACTCCTCCCTCCCCCTGTGACTCCCTCCAGCTCTGGTCTAGAGAGAAAGTAGCTGCAGCCCACAGAGGCAGTGACCCCTGGGAAACAGAGGGGCTGCCAGGCTGGAGCTCCCTGACTCTGAGGCCTGTGGGTTTTCTATAGTGACCCCAAAGGAGACAATCTTGAAGTGAACGCTGGGGACTGGGGGAGGGAGGTATCAGGATGGGGGTGTCACCACATTGTAGCTGGGGGTCCTACCCAGTTCCTTCCAGCTCAGTCCAACCAAGACATATTTCTAAACTTTCTCCTTCTTCATATCCATTGCTTTCTCAAGACCTGCTCAAAATAGCTTGTTGGTGGACGGTGTTGTCCTGACATTCTTTGCTCTTTGTGGGATTTGAATTCATTTATGCTGGGCTTGATGTGTAATTGTCCTATCACTGTCTATGTTGTGTGCCCTGTCTCTCCTGTCACACACACACGCACACACACACACACACACACACACACACACTCCCCTCTCCTTGGGAACCAGACCCTCACTCAGCACTGGGGGTTACTCTGACCCTCTGTCTCTGGTCCCCTCAGAACCGCCCTCTCTGCAGTGTCTCTACTCAGCAGGGTCTGAGCAGCCCCAGGAGTCCCTGCACCTCCTACCCCTGCCCTTGTGGGAAACCAGCCCCTCAGCCTTCATGACAGTGAGGAGGCGAAGGCAAAGTCCTAAGGTCAGTGATGGATGAGGAGACAATCTACTTTTTTTTTTTTTTTGCATTTTCTTTTTTCCCTCATTACTGTGTTATTTTTGTTGAGGCAACATCAGTTTACACGCTGTATGTGCTCAGAGGCACAGGGTCACACCTTTTCAGATGTTACCACATCACACCCACCTAAAGGCACCATAGTCCTCCACCATAGTCCATGAGGCCCTCTTCCCTCTTTGTGTCCTGCTCTCACTCTCCCTCATCCATAGGGTCAATTTTCAGTCATAGTTCCAGAGTTTGTTTTGGTTTAGTTTCATCTGTCCCTGCTTTGTTTCTGTATATTCCACTTTTGAATGAAATCATCTAGTATTTGACTTTCTCCTTCAAACTTATTTCACTGAGCATCATACCCTCCACATCTATCCATGTTTTGCATATTCAAGGATTAGTCTTTTTCACAGCTGAGTAGTATTCCATGTGTCTATCTACCACCTCTTCTTTGTCCACTCATCTGTTGTTGGGCACTTAGGTTGTTTCCATAGTTGGTTATTGTGCACAGTGCTGCAGTGGATACAGCAGGCACATATCCTTTGGAATTAGTGTTTTTACCTCCTTTGGATAAATACCAAGGGATGGAATGCTTGATCATGTGGAAGGTGTGTTTTGAATATTTTGAGGAAACTTCATTCTGTTCTGCATGGGGGCAGGACTGTAACAGTGTGGCATCCATAGAAAAGGAAGGTTCAAGTTTTCTTGTCCCACCCCAGGAAGAGTGGAGCCCACCAGGGATGAGAAGCTAAAGAGGAGGCAGAAGCAATGAGATGGAGAAAGGGACTGAAGGAGGCACATGGAACAGAGGGAGATGTGAGAAAGAACACGCTTGCTTCTGAGCTTTGGGCTGGTGCCAGAGACCTGGAGGACATGGAAAGAGACACTTGAAGAAACAAAGACATGGGTGAGAGACCCAGGGGAGGCTGACAATGGCAGCCTTTATCTTGATGTGGATTTTGATTTTGCTCTTGTCCTTACAGACTTGCCTTGCCCCTCCTGCCCCTTTCCTGGGAGTCCCCACCAAAGGTGCCTTAGACTATGGCAGGCTTTCGGGCCTCAGCAGTGCTGCTTTGGGCCAATCCTCTTTGGCTGGGCATTACCCATGAGGGGATGGGTAACTTTGGGTGTTTCATTTGGGAACTATTTTAACTATATTCTTTCTCTTCTCTTTCTCTATTGCACACTAGTTCTCTATTGCACACTGATTATATTATCATTATTTTCTATTAAAGGTCTTACCTGCTATAGTATGTTTTGTCTTTATGTAACCAATGTACCTACTTAGATTGATCAGGTTTGAGGCTCTGGGGAACCCCTCCTGCCCTCTAACAGGAGCAGTCTCCATCCCCACCACCATGCACCAGAGTTCCTTTTCCTCCTCACCCTACAATGGTCATTGTCACAGGTGTGAGGTGGTATCTCACTGTGATTTTTATTGGCTTTTTCCTGACAGCAAACACTTTTTCCTAACAAACATTTATCCATGCACGTATTGGCCACACACATGTCTTCTTTAGAGAAGTGCTTATATGGCTCTTGTTTGATTGGGTTGTCTGTTTTCTCGTTTTGGGGTCCTTGGTGAGATTTGTAGTCTCTCTGGTCTGGGGTGGGGATGAGGTCCATAAAACCTATCTGTGGAGTTTGATCAGGACATCCTCTCCCCCTAACAGAACCTACTATCTTTGCAAATTTTCTGTAAATCTAACAGTATTCTTTAATTTTTTTTAAACTACCCTCAACACTTAATAGGTTGTGGAAGGAAAAAACTATCTACTTTCCTGTTTTCCGAGGTTTTGTTATCCAGGTTCTGGAGAGACGGGTACTGGGTAGAAGAGGTGGAAACGTCACACCCAAGCCAGGCTCTGGGGTCTCCTCTCCTCTGAGCCCTGCTGCTCTGACTCCTCACAGAGCATCTCACCCCAGGACACCGCCCTCCAGGACCCCCAACTCTGCCCACCTCAGCCCCCGCCCCTTCCTGGCGGCTCCACCAGAATCCGGAACAGCGCGGCAGCGCCCCCGTGTGGCCACAGGGCTGAGCACAGGAGCCCAGAGCCGCCGTTTCTCCTGCTCAGCCAGGCCCTCCCCAGGCTCCCTGGGCTCCCAGAGGCAGGACAGGGATCTGCACACAAGGGGGCGCCCAAGTGCTGTGTCAGTTTATTTATTTATCTATTTATCTATCTATTTATTTATTTATTTATTTTGCTTTCATTTATTAAAAATTTATTTGAATATATTTTACATCATTGTTCATTTTTTAACGATTTATTTATTCATGCATACAAGAACCGGGGTACAGGCCAGAGGTGCGTGGGGTGAGAGTATTCACCAGAGATAGAGAGGGAACAGAACAGGCAGACTGACGAAATACACTGCTGAGGGGAGCAGTGGGCTTGTCAGGAGAGATCTGCCTCACCATGTTTGTATCTCCCTGGCGGGGGATCAAAGTCGTGGTGCAGAGGCTCCGGATAGCTTCATAGGTTGCATATTAACCCCTTGTGCCACCAGGGAGGCCGACTTCTGCCCATTTCTTGACTGGATTGTTTACTTTGTTTTTGTTGAGTCTCATCAACTCTTTGTAGATCTTTGTGATCAGTCCTTTATCAGTTGGAGTGCAAAGATTTTTTTTCCCAATCAGTGGGGTGTCTCTTTGTTTTGGTTAATGACTTTTTTTCCTTCTGATACACTTAGTTTTATTGTTTTATTTTTTTTCAGATTTTGAAGCTAAATAATTTTATTTATTTATTTTTTTAACAATATTTGCTTCTCCCTACCCTCTCAGATTGAGTCCCCATAGAATTTCCTTCCCCAAGGCACCCAATATTATTCTCAATGGCGAAAAGCTGAAGGCCTTTCCTTTAAGATCAGGAACAAGACAAGGATGCCCTCTCTCACCACTGCTCTTCAACATAATACTGGAGGTCCTAGCCAGGGCAGTA
Source organism: Talpa occidentalis (assembly GCF_014898055.3). Classification (NCBI taxonomy): domain Eukaryota; kingdom Metazoa; phylum Chordata; class Mammalia; order Eulipotyphla; family Talpidae; genus Talpa; species Talpa occidentalis. The sequence continues at coordinate 89,109 of NW_023602407.1, forward strand.
AGACAATGGAGAGACATACAAGGAATCCAAATAGGGAGAGAAGAAGTAAAACGACCACTATTTGCAGATGATATGATAATATACATAGAGAACCCTGAAAACTGTGGTAATGACTCTTTTTCTCTACAGAAGCTTTTCAGTGTGATGTGATATAATCCCAGGTGTTTATCTTTTCCTTCATTTTCTTAGCTTTAGGTGATGAGTCTTTAAAGATGTTACTGAGATGTATGTCTTGTAGTTTTTTACCTGTATTCTATATAATTTAAGGTTTCGGGCCTTATGTCCAGATCTTTTATTCATTTTAAGTTGATTTTTGTGCCTGGTGAGAGGTAGTGGTCTAGTTTCATTCTTTTGCATGTGGAGGTCCAGTTTTCCCAGCACCACTTATTGAACAAACTGTCCTTGTTCCATTGTGTCAGGTTGTGTCATATTTCCTAGCTAGTTGGTGACTTTGGGCTTAGGAGATAACCAGGTCTCCAGGACATGACAACTGGCCCCTAGGTTCTGGGCAAATCCCCAAATATATAGGTTGCCTCAGGCTCTTGGGATGGAAACTTAGTTCCCAGGGTCGCTGTAATTTGTTTCTGCTTCTGCTTCCAAGGACGAAAGCCTCTCCTCCTGGGAATCACCTTACATTCTCCATCCTTGGATGAGGGGAAGACCTAGGAGAGCCCCCAGGGCACTGGCTAGGAGGATGGGGAGGCTCCTGGAAAAGAGAGCAGAGGATGAAAATGGGGACTTTAGGGGACAGAGGTGGAAAGGGGTACAGTGTGGAGCCAGAGAGGACAGGGCAGGGAAGGGGCAGCATAAGGGACGCTGCGGAGGGAAGGTCTGTGTGGGTGACATAAGCTCTCACTGGGGGGCTGGAGCGTCTGTCTCCCCTGGGGGGATGCAGCAGTGCTGGCCTGTAACTGCCCAGGGAACTGCCCATATCTGGGGCCTTGCCCTTCCTTGCAGGGCTGGTGTCACCCACACACACGCACATGCTGGTGATGGAGAGGACCGTAACAAGGGGGTACCCAGGGGAGGATCCAGGTTCCCCTGCCCCACCCAAGGGAGGGTTGAGCTGAGCAGGGAGGAGAAGAAGCTGGGAAGAAGACTGGAGAAAGGAAAGAGCCAAAAGGAGACCTGGAGGAGGCACATGGAGCAGGGAGACACGTGAAGAAGCTGCATTTGCTTCTTGGTCCTGGACTGGGTGACACAGACATGGATGAGAGGCCTGTGGGGAGGTGACAATGGCAGCTTTTGTCTTGGTTTTTCTCTTTTCCTCCCAGACTTGCCTGTTTCTGACCCTTTTCTATGGGTCCCGGTGGGAAGGTGCTTTACACTGTGACAGGTCTTCGGGCCCTGCTCTGGGCCAACCCTGTTGGCTGAACATTTACCCACGAGGTGATGGTGACTTTGGGTGCTTGATTTGGAAACTTTATTCTTTCCCTTTTCTTTATTGCACACAAATTGTATTTAAGCTCCTTTCCATTAAAGGTTTTACATGTTTTGTCTTGATGCAGCAGATGGCAGAGAGATGGGAGAGACAGATGGTTAAGGGGAGTCCCCCTCCTGTTCCAGACATCCCCCCTCAGTTCCCCAATGCTGGGGTGTCAGGGAGATTCGGGGAGCCAAGAGGAGGACAGAGCAAGGCCTGGGCTGCCCTGGAGGACCAGCCTTGGGGACTGATTCTGGGGCTCCAGGGCCCCACTCCCTATAGGCGGGTCAGAGCCAGCCCTGCTCACAGCTCCAGGCTGCTGACAGCCCCTCTGTGCCGTGACCCTGAAGACACTGCTCTGGGGATAGCGTGATGGAAAAAAAATGAACAGCAAAATTAAATGGAATTCTAAAAGCAATAAAAATAATTTTTTTAATTACCTTTATTTTGAAGGACATTTCCAGGGGACGTAGATTTATTGTTTGACATCTTATTTGTAACAGGACCTTGACTATGTCACTCCAGCTGGTCAGGCCTCCACTGTTGGCTTGTGAGAAAACAGCCACTGATCACTTTATTGTCTGAACTTTATGATGGTTTTGAAGCAGGGGCAGAGAGGGCCACAAAGAGGCCACAGGGCAGGAGGCCGAATGGAAGGAACGGCCACCCTCTGCCCAGGCTCTGAGACCAGGGAGACACCAAAAAGCCCCAAAATGACAAAAGGCCAAAAGGCCCAAAACAAGAAGCTACAGCCTAACAAAGGTCAGTGCCCGGTAAGAGGATGGGTCACTGTCTGTGGTTCTTACCTGTGCACACAATTGCAAGAGACCTCAGGCTCCGGAAACAACAACTGAAGCAGGATGTTACCCAAGCCTGCTGCTTGGGGAGTCTGATGCTTAGTTTCTGTTGCTTCCCCAAGCCTGCTGATTAAGGGGGGTCTACCGCTTTGATTCTGCTGCTTGCTGGAGTGGAGAAGTGCAGGGTGCGCTGTACTGCTTGTTCATTGTGGTAGCCATGACATCTTTGAACCTCCTTCCCGAACAATAAAGGAGGCTTATGCTACGATGGATGGGAGAGCAAGTTTCTCACACAAACTCTATAAAACCCTGCCATTTTTACTCTTGGGTGCTCAGCCTTTTGGGAGTGATCCCACTGAACCCGCCATGTGATAGTTAAATCTCTCTCTCCACCTCTCTGAGTGCCGTCCGATTTCTCCGGTAAATTGCCATAACACAACCATGGGGTTTGTTTACAAACGGGAAACAAAGAGCTCACTGTACCCACAGTGGCTGCCTCATCCAGGGGGCATCCGTGATGGTCGCGACCAGTCCCCAGGGGCGCTGGACAGCACCGGCCAGTAGTGATGGCCACAGCGGGGCCTGCAGAGGCAGCATCAGAGACGCCCAGTGGTAAAGGCTCTTTGTGAGGGGTTGGGTTACACCAGCACCAAACAGCTCTTTGAGACGCCAGGCCCAGGGCCTTTGGGCTCCTCTCAGGCGATGCCAGGGACAGAACCACGGCCCAGCCCGTGACAGTCCTTCGGCTTCTCTCCCTCCTCGGAGGGCGGCTGCTGGTGCTGCTTTTCTTCTTTCTTCGGAATGTCTTCTTTTCTTCAGGGGCTTCTGGCATCCTCTCTCATTCGCCTTCAGGGGCTCCCTTGTCCTCTTCTCTCAGGGCTGGGGTCTTCGTTTCCTTTCCTTCAAGGGAGGGGATCTCCTCAGCAACCTCCAACACTGGCTTTTATCCTCTTTCATCCACAAGTCTGTTGGGGCCAGTTAGCACCAATCAGCTCACAGCTCACACCTGATGGCCCAATACCAAGGGCAGTGACTGGGCTCTGAGGAAGAGCTGCCACATCTGCCTGTGGAGCAGCAGGTTGAAAAAACCACTGTTCTGCCGCTCCCACTGCTGAGACCCTGGGTTCTGGCAACAGTGTGTACAAAATCACTCCAAACTTAGCAGCTAAACCAGAAAACTCTGCATCTGGCACAGTCTCTGGGGTGAGGGGGCATGAGGAGGGGCCTCCCTCAGAGGCTCCAGCTCTGGGTCCCACGAGGCTGCGATGGGGACGAGATGTTGGCGGATCTGAACGGCCGTGATCAGCGTGGAAGGACCTGCCTCAGAGCTGATGCATGTGGCTCCTGGAGAAAAGCCTCAGGTCCTTTTCCTGTGGGCGTCTCCTTAGCTGAGGGTCCACCGTGTGCAGGGAGTCACCCCAGAGAGGGACCAGGAGGGGAGCCCAGGCGGGAAGTCTCAGCCCCTGTGAGCCTGACTCAGTGACGTGGCGCGTCCCTTCTGCTTCATTCTCCTCACGAGGAAGAGCCAGCGAGTCAGACACACTCACGGGGGGAGCTGTCTCCCCTCCTGTGTATCACAGAATTTGTAGATAATTGAAAACCAATACAATCCACCTTCTGGACACTAATTATTTCCATTCCTCCCGTAGACAAAATAAACTCCCTCCCACCCAAGGCCCCTAAAAGTCTCTTCCATCACAGACGATGCATGACATCAGCATCTCATCTGTGCAGTGAAGCCATCTGTGCTCAGCTCCTTGTGGGCTGAGGCAATTTCCTGCCCCACAAGCCCTGGATGTGGGTACAGTGGAGGACAGACACAGGGCAACTTGTAGACCCATTTCTTAATATGGTTCTAAAGCCACTTAATTGAGATATAACTTATGACCATTAAGTCACTTGTTGAAGGCTCACCTCTCATGTCCTTTTGGTTTGTTGAAGGCTCACCTCTCATGTCCTTTTGGTTTGTTGAAGGTTCACCTCTCATGTCCTTTTGGTAAGGACATGGTAAGGTTGCCTTTTGGCAACCCTTCCATACTCTAACTTGAGAACATCTCCATCACAACAACAACCTTGTTTCCTGGGCCTGGGCCCATGGGCACCACCCCCACCTTCCTCTCCCCAGCCCTAGGCAGCTGGAGCCCACTCTCTGCCTCTGGGGACAGGTCTGGGAACTTCTCTATAAACACATCCCAGGTGACTCTGCTGACACAGACCTGCAGTTGGGCATTTGGGGTCCCTTAGCCCAACACATGCTAGTGCCCAGGAACATATTCCACTGGGTGCTGGGATCACAGAGAACCATGTGGCCCCACCCTGGAAGATCTTCAGCCTGGGGTGTGTGAGGAGAGAAGGGCTGCAGTAGCTGCCTCAGAGGGCGCCAATGCAGAGCCAGGGAGGTTCCTTCCTCAGCAGGAAGGGGACATGGGAGCTGGGTCTTGAAAGCCAGATGTGGGCACAGGAACAGAAGTGGCTCGGGGAGCTGAGGGAAGGCCGGCAACGTGACTGCAGCAACTACTTTCTCTGTGTGACCTTGGAGATTCCTCCCCACCACTCTGGGCATTCTGCCTGACACCATACTGCAAAATGACAAGGGGATCTAGGAGGCAGGGACCCTGGAGCCGTCATCACCCTCTCCAGATACCACACATTTCTTGGCCGAATTTGACTAAAGACAAAAGGGCCGTAGTAAGTCATCATGTCATCACCCTTTATGTAAATGAATTGAACTTACTAAACAAAAAGGCACAGTGACTGTACCAAAAAATAAAATTCAACTTTATGCCAGGAGACCCATTGGAGCTACTAAGATTAAAAAAAACAGGATTGAAAAAGTTCTTGGGAAAGAACACATGTAATTGGGGCACCCCCAAAATTGCAGGGGCTGCCATTTAAGATAAAACAAACTTCCAGCTAAAAAAGGTAACAAGAGACAGGGAGGAGCAACATATGATTAAGGAAGACATAACACTCATCAATATATATGCACCAAACAAAGGAGCAGCAAAATATATAATGAAACTATTAACAAATCTGAAAACAGATATTGGCAACAACACAATAATGGTAAAGAAATTCAACACCCCACTTTCATTTAGGACATACCCACCTGACAGAACTCAGGGAAACTATAGCTTTAAATAAGGAATTAGACTATGTGGGCTGAAAAGATATTTATAGGGCACTACCCTCCAAAACAGCTGAATACATATTCTTGTCAGGTGCACATGAAATAATATTCAGAATACACCAGTTGTTGGGTCACACAACAAGTGTTATAAATTCCTGATGACTGAAATCATGTAAGTATCTCTCTCAAATCATGTAAGTGTCAAACTTGAATCAACCATTAAAAAGAAACTGGGGGATAAAAATAATATGTGGAGACTGAACAACACACTACCAAATGATTATTGGGTTAAGAAGGAAATCAAAGGAGAAAATTAAAAATACCTTGAGACAAATGACAACCTATCAGTGGGCACAGCACACACAGCACTAAGAGGGGAATATAGGCTACACCTAGAGTGAAGACAGAGCTCAAGTAAAGAATCTAACCTTACACCTAAAACAGGTAGAAAGAATAAATGAAACAAAGAGAAAGTAGAAGAAAAAATATTAAAACTGAAATAAATGAAACAGAAATCAAAGACATCCAAAAAATCAATGAAACCAAAAACTGGTTCTTGAAAAAAATAAAATAGACAAATATTTTGCTACTTTTTAAAGGGGGAAAAACTCTAATAAATAAGAAACAAAAGTGGAGAATCTACAACAGACACGTTCAGAATAGAGGATCATAAGATAATAGTAAATATCTGTATGTTGAGAAATTGAATAACGTCAAATAACCTAGAAGAAACTGACAAATTCTTAGACGTATACAACCTTCTGAGACTGAATGAGGAAGATTCAGAACAAAGCAACTACAAGCAAAAACATTGAAATAGTAATCAAAAAGTTTCCCAAACAACAAAGCCCAGTACCAGGCGTTTTCAGTGACTTCTACAAAATCTTTAAAGATGAACTAACACCTGACTCCTTAACTCTTCAAAATAAAAACAGAGGGAGAGTGAACGCTGCCATCACATCTCACAAAGCCAACATTCCCTTGATAACAAAAGCAGAGAAGGTCAGACCTGGCTCCTCTCAGGGCTGCTGAGCCTCTGTGCTGCTAGAGACCATGAGGTTTATTAGAGAAAAACATCGTCCCTTCCCTTCCCACCCCATGGAACCCACACTCCAGACCCACTCTGCTCAGAGCACCAGGCCCCTCCATTCCCAGCACCTGGGCCTGGGGTACAAACTGCCCTCCCCTCCCCATCATCACAGCCAGTGACTCCCCAGGACAGAGGCCCAGATCCAGGCCCCCATGAAGGACAGGCCAGTGCCTGCTTGTGGTCCTGTCCCCTCAGTGTGAGCAGGTGTCCCTGAGAAGCATCAGGACACAAGACATTGTCCCCAAGGAGTCTGGGTCCCGCCAGGGGCCCCTGTCCTGCTCTGTCTGCTTGTTTGGTTTACCTGAAGGTCAGTCTCTTCCCAGCCCTGACCTGCCAGGACAAGGACAAGGTCCTGCCCCAAACACAGCAGGAGCTGGGTCAGATCCCCACCAAGGACTTCCTCCTCCTCTCTAACTCTGGGGGGGATTCCTGCCTCAGGGTGAGGGATGCAGTGGAGACAGAGAAGTAGAGGAGGGAAATGAGTCCTGATCAGAGAAAACATCCTCAATCAGTAAGGCAGATACCGCACCCCCCACCCCCCCCCCCCGCGGGATCCCCAAACCTGTATGCTCCAAATGGCTTCTGCCTTCTGCTGCATAAAGGCAGCGCACACTCTGAATGTGAAAGAACACAGTAGAGCAGCGCCATAGAGAGGAAGGTAAGATGGGATAACAAGTTTCCCAACAAAACAATGAAAGTTACCCCACCACCCCCACTCCAGGGTAGAGGGCCAGCCAGACTTCATGGGGGGAGGGGCTACAGCTGCAAAACTGCCCCAGGAGGACACACCCAGAAACCTCATCTCCCCCCAGTGCTGCCCTTGTGTCATGTGGGGTGGAAAAAGAGGGGGGTGCAGAGCACAGGGCAGGTGTTCCTAGACAACCCTGGGGGACACTGGACACCCTGCAGGAAGGACAATCACCCTCTCACTGCCTCTCCAGCTCCTCCGGGCCTGTTCCTGCTGCTTTGTCAGCACACACTGTTCCCTGTTCACTGAACTGTCTGGTCAGATACAAATTGTCCTAATCCTGATGGGTTAATAATTTACTTCCCTCTTTAATGAGCATATACCTCTAACTTTTTTAATTGCTTCAAGTGCTTTTGAAATAGTTTCAGGTAAATACCTCAGTTTGCCAAAAGACAGAGGAGAATATAAAATGAATTGTGAATTGAAAATACAACTGCTGATGGGAAGAAGTAAACCCCTTTCTCCAACATGCAATCCAGTAAAGTTTAGGTTCACAAAGTTGAGATGAGGGGTTCACAGGGAAGCCTCCTCGATAAATGGAGCTGGGGACACTAGACAGCCACATGCAAAGGAATGTAAACCAGACCACTGTCTCCCACCTCACACAAAAATCAACTCAAAATGGATAATAGGCTGGGATGTAAGACCAGAAGCCATAAAACACATGGAAGAAAACAAGGGCAGCACACGCCATGACACACATGTCAGAGATATCTCTATGCAACAGAAGGGAATGTGGCAGCAGGGGCTCCAGCACACTCAACAGCTGCTGCACAGGAAGGCGCCATAACGCAGAGAGCCCTGCGGAGAGGGAGGAAGCACGTGCACACCACACACCTTACAGCACAGACAGCAAATACCTACAACTGTTGGTGGCATAAGCAGAAGTCATTTAGAGCTTACAGATTTGGGGGTCCCTTCTCTGATGCCCGTCACCCCCAGAAAGCCACAAGCAGAGCCAGGAATTGAACCTATAAGCACTTTCACTTTTCAGATCACTGGCCATTGATCTGAGAGAATGGGGGGCATCGCACCCTGAAGGGCCCATTCCCCATCTCATCTCCAGCTGACCTTGTTATAATCAGTCACACACAGACAGTCACAGCAAACAGCCATCAGAACAGCCCGTCACAGTTGCTGCTCCTCGTATCCAGCACTTTCAGCCTCCAGACTGTTATCAGCCCCTGGCCTTGCCCAGACACTACACTGCCAGTCAGTTTGCATGAACTCAACAGGAACAGAAATTTTTATGCAGAACTTTTAATTTTGCTTTGTGGGAACTTATATGAACCTCAGACTGAGAGCTCCTAAAGCCAGGAGTCAGGGCTAAGGACCACGCCAAGGTCTCACCATCAGACATGGCCTGCGGTATCTGTATCTTCAGGGAAATCCCTCTCAAGTTTCCCAAGACATCTAGGGTTTCTGGACTTATAGGGGGTTACCTTCTTGACTCTTATGACAGACCCCTTGTGCCCTCAAACAGGTACCAGGTTATTGTTCCCTTACTGGCTCTGAAATCAGTCTGGTTTCTGAAAACACAACATTCCAGACAAAGCCTTGATAAAACACCTGTATTTCCAACTGTCTATTAAAGCGGGGGGGGGGGGGGCGGAGAAGAACATTATTGGATCTACACAAAACACATTTTGAAATGAGAAATCAGAATATTTAGTAAAATTTTACATTTTGGGGGGAGAGAGAGAAAACAGTTGTTTCAGCTTGCTCCTAAATAGATGCAATTATCTATGAGTCAAGTTTTGCAGTTTTCTTTAGTTTCATGATAAATATGTATTTTTTTTTTTTTTTTAGTGTGAAAGAACTTCAAAAGAATTAATGCTCATAGAAAGAAAGAGAAGAACGAACACTGGGAATAAAACACCCAAAGTTCCCCATCCTCTCATGGGTAAAGACCCAACCACACAGCCTTGGCCCAAAGCAGGGCCACTGCGGCCTGAATGGTCCCCCGAGTCTAACGCGCTTTCAGGTGGGGACCTGGGAAGTGGATGGAAGGTGCCAGCAACTCTGGGTCAAAAGGAGCAAAATTAAAGTACAAGGCAAGGGAAAGGTCAGTCTCCCCATGGGTCCCTTCCAGGTGTCTCCTTCCATTCCTCTATGTTCCTGGTTCAAGGCCAAAGCCAAGAACAAGGCGGCTTCTCAACACATCTCCTCCTGTGTGTCCAGTGCTCTCTGAGCTGAAAAACCTTTATTTTCTGAGCAAATCATCCATCAGAACAGCCCGTCACAGCTGACACTCCTGGGGTCCATCATGATCAGCCCCAGAACTTGCCGTCAGCCTCCCGGTAATCATGCCCCTGGTACCTCAGAGGGCGTCAGTGTCCGGCACTCTGGGGCATCAGCAGGGCAGGATCTCAGTTTAAACAAGAGCTTCAGTTCAAAGAAAATAGATCATGAGTCATGTAGTGTGTACGTGCAGCCTCTGTGTGCGCAGATACCTGTAATAGGTATGGGGCCTTCCTCCCTGGCCCCCTCTCAGAAGGACAGAGCTAAGGTAGAGGACAGGGCACTCACTATCTGTATATTTTCAGCCATGTGCTCAGTTGCAAGACCACTCAGGCTCAGAGAATATCAATGAGGTTTCTTAACAAACAGGAAAGCAGGGAAATAAAGAGTTTTGAAGTCAACAGTGGCTAGCTGTGTCACCCCAGATAGTGTCCGCAGTGTCCAATTATCCCAGATTAAGGCTGCCTGTGAAAGGTGGAACAGTCCCATCACAGAGGGCCTAGAGTTGGTGGCACAGCCACAAGCACTGGGTCAGGATCCTAATCACAGTGGCAGCGGGAGGTGTTCCAGAGGCTACTCACCTCTGAGGAGACACCCCAGCAGGCACAGCCACAGCCTGAATGCCAGGCCGGGCAGGAAGAAGGCAACAGCACTGGGAGGTGGTGCCAGACAGTCAGCAGCAATGAAAGATCTCAAAGGTGACCTTGCTGCTGTAGCCCCAGTGGGCTGCATGCCCTGGGGTGGTGTCAGGGGACAGAGAGCCTCTGCTGCCAGATTTGCTGCCACCTTTGTCGATGACACCAACAGTGGCTGGTTGTAAAGTGCTCACCCACTGTCACCCACTGCCACTTCTGCTGCTGGTTGCAGTGGACACAGCTGTCAGGGTGGCCTAGGCCCTGTCCTCAAGCAGCAGCCTCCTGGAGCCTGTCTGAGTGACTGGGGATCCATTCAAACACAGCTGATGCCCTCCCTGCCCCCAGCTATCATCCCTAACCCAGCGAGGAGGGCCTCAGCGAAGCTGTCCTGTGGCACCCACTGCAGGCAGCCTTGGTGTGCCCAGAGGCAGCTCCTCTGGGGGGCAGGGGAAGGGAAGCCTAAGTCCTAGGTGCTCCTGTGCTCAAACTTGGCTTGCTCTGGGGGAGGAGCCCTCTGAAGGCTACCTGCCCCCTGGCAGGATACCCTGCCACCACCTCTAGAGCTGTGCCCACCAGCTCCCACCTGCACATGCAGGTGCCAAGGTAGGAAATCCCCACTGCTGCTGCCAGCCCTTTCAGGCTCCTGCTCCCACTGGCCTCTGACTGTGCCCACTGGGGCAGCCGTACCAATAAAGCTGGCAGGTCCCACCACTCAGGGGGTAGGAAAGAGGTGGGTAAGCCACAGGGGTGGAGTCAGTGTTACACACTATACTATTATATACAAATACATACTTCTGTTCACCTGCTATTCCCCTCAGCAGTGTATTTCAATATATCTGCCTGTTCTGCTCCCAACTCTGTCTCTGGTGAATCCTCTCACTGCCTCCTCCCCTACCCCCAGACACACACCTCTGGCCTACACCCCAGTTCTTCTACACAATAATTAAAAGAAAAATTTTAAAAAATTGTGGCTGTTTCATTAGGTAATTATAGATAAATAATATCTCACTGTTGCAAAGAGAAAATAAAAGATAAAAGCACTAAAATTTGTTACTATCAGGAGAATAACAGTTTGTCAGAAGATGTCACCTTCTGGCCATGTGGGGCACATATACATGGTGTAAAAAAGTCATAACCTGCAGCATCAAGTACAAGATCCATCTCAGACCCAGCAAACAGCAGAGGCTGGGGACCCAGTGGTGGTGCAGGTGCAACAAGACACACTGGGGGACTCAGTCAGCTGGAGTCAGGCTTTGTCATCAAATGAGTCTGATGCCAAACTAGAGAGGGTCCATCTATCACCCCGCGCTGCAGGGCCAGGAAGCCTGGGCTGGTCTGCAGCCCTGGTCAGCAATAGGCGCAGCCTGGCGGGCCTCAAGGGTTAGTTTTGAAGTTTGGCTTAATCTGGCCCTTTGTCTGCTTTCTGCACATCCATATATAAGTATTTCTCTTTCCTTCTGACTTTTCCTTCTTCCATCCATGTCGCCACAGTGGCACGAGTTATGTTTTCTGACCGTGGATGCTGTTTCATTACACAGGGACACACATCACCTGCACATATATGTGTACATGTAATCCCAGTTTCTACTTGATTTTGTCACCTGTCTGGGGCATTCAGGTGGTTCCCATAGCTTGGCTACTGTAAATAGTGCTGCAGTGGTGACGGGAGTGCAGGTCCCTTCACAGGAGAGTATTTATCCTCTGTGAGTAGATCCTCAGTGTAGAACTGCTAGGTCCAATGGCAGAACCACATTCATTCTTTTTTTTTTTTAATAATAAATTTTATTTTTATATTCCCCATACAATTGCAGCCCCCCCATTCTGACCCCAATCTCTCCCCTCCCACCCCCGCCCCCTTAAAAGTGTCTCTGGTTCGTAGTTTTTTGTTGATTTTGATTTTCACTTTCTTATAGATATTCGTTTTCCTGGTCCCTTATTTAAGTTTTCTAGATTCCTTCTTTTAAGAAACCTCAATACTGTTTCCAGAAGGTTTGGGTCAGTTTATATTCCAAACACAATGAAGGACTGTCCCTTTTTTCCATATCTTTACCAGCACTTGTTTCTGGTCTTTTGGATGTGGGCCATTCTCGCAGGTGTGAAGTGGTTTAAACCAGGAGATCATAACGCCACAAAATGTGGGCAAAAAGAAATCCTGTAACACTCAGGCCAACACAAGGCTGTCGCTCACTGTGAAAGAAAATAATGATGAAGAAATTCAGATGAATGACCTGAGTGTTAACATTATCAGTGGTCCCCTGCATTCTCAAGATGTCCTCCTGAAAGCATCCCCATCACCTAGCCCCAGCCTCTCTGCCAAAAAACCCAGCCCCCACTGCAGTCTTTGAGAGACTTACTCTTAGGGGCTGAGATACACTTCAGAGCCCTGGGCACTGCTGCTGCCCAGGGGAGAACACAACAAAACTTGGTCAGAGATAAGACCACAAGAGGGACTGATGAAGGTGACTCTCCCATGGGCTCCATCTACACTGTCCCCAGGGGCTCAGGGATCCACTCACTGATCCATACTCACCTAGAGGGGGAGTATAACTTCCTCTTTGTCTCCCTGTGGAAAGAAAATCATGTGAGACCAGGGAGCAGTCATGTCAGCAGTCATAAAGGAATCATCTAATCCTGCAGAACAGGGGAGTTTCCAGAACTGTGAGTAAAGACCCAGGTCAGGACTGGAAAAAAAGAGGAAAGGAGGTGAAGGGGAACTGGACCCAATGCCCTCTGGGCAACACAGGTGTGTGGATGGTACTTCCCAATAACCAGGTAGGGCAAGTTCTCCCTGGGATATGAAAGCCCCCAGTGGACAAGATCCTCCACTCCCTTCCTTACCTGAGTGTTTCTTCCTCCACATCACAGCTGCAGACACCGCAGCTCCAGTGAGCACAGCTCCAAGGAGAACCAGGCCAGCAATGATGCCCGCGGAGGGTCCTGAGAACTGAGGGGGGGCACTGGAAGGGAAGGGAAGGTGAGACCCTGAGCCCCAGGCCTCATCCTGACCCTCTGAAGGTCTCCAGAAGGGCGCCTGATTCCTCTGAGAAGAAGCTCAGTGCCCACATCCCCCTCCTTACCCCATCTCAGGACTCGGGGCTCCAGCAGCCCCTCATGCTGCACATGGCACGTGTATCTCTGCTCCTCTCCAGAAGGCACCTCCACAGCTGCCCACTTCTGAAAGGTTCCGTTCCCACCAGGCCTGGTGTCCACCAGCTCCATCTCCTGGGTCAGGTTCTCCCCATCTCGTTGCCAGGTCAGGGTGATGTCCGCAGGGTAGAAGCCCAGGGCCCAGCACCTCAGGGTGACCTCATGGTCAGAGGTGAGGTGGAGGGTCACATTTGTCTCCGGGGGATCTGAGGAGAAGGATAAAAATATTCACACTTTGTGTTTTTCCTCCCTGGACACTGAAACAGCCTCACTGACCATCCTCAGAATGAACATGACAATTGGTTTGGACGGAGGAAGCACAAAACCCAGAAACCAGCCTAGTCTGGAGAATCTGGGATAATCAGGTGAGAGCCCAGGGTAGGAGGATGCAGGTCTCGAAGGAGAACACAGACTTTTGCTCCTGATCTGAGTGGAGGGTGAATGACACACAAAGGCAGGAGTCAGATCCAGAAATTTTCTCAGAGAAAAAACAAGGCCTTAAAAGAGAATATTATGGTTCCCAGGATGGCTGCCTGGTCAAAGGTTCCAGGGAAGAGTTGTTTTAGGACGGCCTCCCCTCCCTCAGGAGAGACTGGATTCCTTAACTGTCCAGAAAAGTGGTGTCTTCTGGGCGAGTCTCTCTCTAGCACAGAACATGACACCCAGGGGGACTCTCCCTCTCTGCCCAGAAAGCAGCTGCTGTTCTGCCCATGATTCCATTTCCCTGTGGGGCCCAGGAGAGGGGAGGTCCGAGGCCTCGTGGCCCCTCTTACCTGCGCGCTGCAGCACCTCCTTCCCCGTCTCCAGGAGTCTGCAGAGCCGCGGGAAGCACCTGCTCTGCACACTGTGCCTGACGCGCTCGGCCCTGCCCGCCGCCTCCCACGCGCGCTGGGTGATCTGAGCCCCCGAGTCCGCGGGGGTCCAGGAGCGCAGGTCCTCGCTCAGGGAGGTGAAATCCGCGCCGTCGTAGGCGAACTTTTCATAAATGCCAAGGAGGTTCCCATGGGGTCCCACTTCACAGCCAAACATTTTCTGGAGAGTGTGAGTCCCTGAGACCCGCCCAGTGGTCAGCATAGAGGTCACCACAAAGTCACCCCGCCCTCTCACCCTGAATAAACCTAAACTGAAAATGAAATGCAGGCAGGACAGTCCCTTTCCGGGCGAGGGGCCTGGCAGATCCACCCGCCTCGAGGCGTCAGTGGACCCTGAGACTCTGGACACCCCGGCCTCATGATGGGAATGGGGGTGACCTGACCCTGGCCCCGCTCCGCGAAGCTCACCGTCCTCGCTCTGGTTGTAGCGGCCGCGCAGGTCCCTCAGGAGCACTTTGAACCACTGCGTGTTGTCCCTTTGGATCTGAGTCTCCTAGTCCAGGTCCTCCTGCCCCACCTGCCCCGCCCAGGGCGCCCGCAGCTCCGCACTCTGGCCCGGAGAGTCGCTGTCGAACCGCCCGAACTGCGTGTCGTCCACGTAGCCCACGGCCATGAAGCGGGGCTCCCCGAGGCCGGGCCTGGTCATCGCGGTGTGGAAACACCTTAGAGAGTGGGAGCCTGGGGATGGGGAGGGAGAGACCCGCATTGAACCACCTCTCAACATGGGGCCCAGGTCCCAGGGAGATGGGCCTGGAGGGAAGAAAGGGAAGGGGGTGGGGGGGGAGGGGGCCATTAGAGTGAAAAGGGGGGTGGGCCAAGAAGGGCCCAGACTCAGGGGACCAGAGCAGTCAGGGGAGGCGGGAGGGACAGAAGGGGCCAGAACACAAGGGGCCTGAAGTGGTACAAGAGTTTGGCAGGAGATGAGCCTTTCCTGGGGTCCTGCAACCGCAGTGGGCTCCTTGCTCCTCCCTCCTGGGGCAACAGTGTCCAGCTGGACACGCACTCACCTGCCTGGGTCTCCATCAGGGCCAGGGGCCCCCAGAGCAGCAGCAGGAGGGTGAGGGACATCACACTCCCATCCAGGGGTCTGGGGACAATGAGTCCAGGAGCGTCCTTGGAGACGTTGTAACTGGAGCAGGAGGATGCTGATTGTCTTCCCTGGAAACCCCCAGGAAATGGGAAGAGAGAATGGGGGTGAGTGTGGGGTCATCAAGGCTGCACCACCCCACAGAGCCTGTGAGAGGGAGACATGATGCTGTGACAGTGTGACATCCAAGAAAGGGGAGGTTCCAAACTCCCTTCTCCACCTTAAGAAGGAGTGGATTTGGCTGGGAGAGGCAGCAGCCTAGCAGAATGAAGAAGCTAGTAGTATTTTCAGATAACTGTGAATATTCCACTTTGATACTGAATTATAACTATACAGGTGGTAGTTTCTCAAAGGTTATTTGCAAAGTGAAACCTGAAATAATATCAGGGAATATTTCCTATTCTGTTACATTGCCATAGCCCTCTCTTGCATACTGGTTGTAACTTGTGCTAATGTATGATTGTTTAAGGTGATTCATTGTTTCACTAAGTTACATAGATCTTCAGTGTAAATTACACTGGAATCAAATGATCAAAAAATGTTTTATTATGCTCTGAAGGACAGGCCTCCCCACAATGTTCAGAAAGGGGTCCCCAAGACAGGCCACTTTGGCATGTGAATCATTTCCATCTGAGCTTCATTAGGGGTTCATTTTAAGAATTGTTTACCACTTCTAGAACTACCTAGTATGAAAACTGGTGGTCTTACCCAAAATTAGGGTTATTGCCAGAAACAAGGTTTCTATTTGAGAAATTTATCAAAATGTCAGGACAAACATAATTACAGAGGATCTGGTTTTTGTTTTTGTTTTTTCCTGAGTCACCCTTTCCTTGCCATGTGATCCCCTCCTCTCTCCTGGAGGTTCCAAGCCCTAATCCCACTCCTTGGCTCAGGAGACACATGCTCATTTCCTGCACAGATTTCAGACACTCATTTAGGTGTAGATTCCTTATGCATATATAGGTAAATCTGGTTATTTTCTAGTACTAAAAAAAAGATTTTATAAAATTTCATGTGCTCAGAGTTCTTAAAAATTAGACATTTGATCATAGAAATGAATAAATGAGTAGATGAACTGGAATGTTAAAGTCTCACTCCCACTAAATAATGTAAATGGAAAGGAAATGACAAGCAGAGAGAAGACCTACAAGAACCTGAGTCTATCGACCAGGAGAGTCCAACAAGTTAATAATACAATTGTCTAAAAGAATGGACAGTGGAAATGATGAAAAAAATTCAAGAAAATTCCTGAGCACTCACAGATAAAATGTGCACGCTGAGTGTCCTCCCCATTTCCTCCTACAGAGGATGAGCAGCCCCACACCATGACCCACCCCAGGGACTTTCAGAAAGAGGCTGGAGGAGGACAGACCTTGAGGCCCTCAAGGGACAACTCAGGCCTGGAGGCCAGAAGACCCTGGAGCCAGGCCTGCCTAGTCCTCAGGGGAATCCAGCCCAGACTCCATGTCAGACCCAGGTGAGGGAGGCGCTGGGGGCATAGAAATTCACTTTAGCTGGTCTTGGTCTCAGGGGTTCTTTCCATGTCCCTCCTCTAGTAGGCAAAGGACACCAGTGGGCAAAGGGGAAACAAAAATGATGGACACAGAGAACAGGACAGAGGAAAATCAGCCACAGGGGAGCGGGGACAGGAGAGAGGCCAAGGGTGAGGTGAGGGATCTGGGCCTTCAGCCCTGCCCAGGTGAGCAGGCCCCAGGTCCCGGGAGGCAGGACTGAGGCTGGGGGACAGGGGACTGCCCAGGATGAATAGAGCAGAATAGCTGGTGTGTTGATATGTCCATGGAGATTCTGACCCTGGGGTGGTCTTGGGGGTGATTAGGAATGAGCACAACATGAACTAAGCTAGTGAGGGAACAAGATAATTATAACTCCAGGGCCAATAAAAAAATCAATCCAAGAAGGAAAAGTATACTGGTCTACTTGTTATAGAGCAACCCCGATATTAAACGGGTTCCTGAATTGTTAGGGGAAAAAGGCTGTCCCAAAGCTAATTCCATACAGGCTTTGTGGACTCCACCCCCACCCCAGGCCAAAGACACTGGGAACTCCAAATCCCATCACCACTAAAGGGAAGGTGGCTGGGACCTGAGGGTGGGGTTAAGCAGCCAGGTGGATACAAAAGGCAGACATGTGGGCTTTGGGGCTCTCTCCATTTTGGGGCCCTCGGCCAGCTCGCGGCGTCCGTCTAGCTCTGAGAGTGACTTTGGGGTTTCTAGGTCGTCGGATCGGGTAGGACGCATTAAAGACTTTATTTCCCTATTTTCTCCCTGAGTTGTACATTTTCCTTATTTCTTTTTCTCTTGTAAATAAACCTTTTATTAACCCTTTTGCGTGTGTCTGTAGTAGAGTATTCATAAGTCCCTTTAAAGCGCGCGGGTGAGGACCCACAGCCAGGAACCCGTTTAATATCGGGGTTGCTCTATAACATACTCACTACTACTCAGCTGTGATTGGTTCTCACGAAGTCACACCATTACAAAAGATACTGTTCTGGTCTGTTCTGTGGGTACAAAATTCTACTTTCCTTTGTTTTCCTAATCTTAGATTCTGACTGTTTAAGGTAAAAATTGCTAAGTTACTTTGGAATTGCTAATAAACTATACAGACACTTAATGCCCTCAGCAGTGTACTTCAGTCAATCCACCTCTTCTGTTCCCCACTCTGTCTCTGGTGAATCCTCTAACCCTCCACACCTCTGGTTGTACCCAGTTCTTGTATGCATAAATAAGTAAATCTTAAAAAAAATAATACAATAAAGTGAGAATCAAAAAAATCTGTGTCTATCACTGTCTTAAGCCTCCAGAGTTAACTATAAATGGCACCTATAAAAATTCTAGTAAAAAGTCCCCAATTTTGAGATCACGATCTATAATTTTGGTAATCAAAAACTAGTTAAAAATTAATGGTTGAATTTTAAGCATGCATGCCTTATGGTTATAATATTGGGTATCAGTTCTTGTATACATAAATAAATAAATCTTTAAAAAAAAACTAATAATGGACCTTGTTAAATCTTCAAAGTCTTTAACTCTTTTCTGCTAGTTTGGAATATCAAACATGTGACTGGCGTCCCTTGTAACCCAACAGGACAAACTACAGTTAAAAGAGCCAATAGGCTCCATAAAACACAACTTATAAGGACCTCCCTGGCACAAGGGGTTAAGCACCGCACTATGAAGCTATCCACAGCCTCTGCAGCAGGAGTTTGATTCACGGCCCACAAGGGAGAAATCCACATTGCGCAGCAGACCTCTCCTGTCTGACCCGCTGCTCCCCTCAGCAGTGTATTGCAGTCAGTCTGCCTGTTCTGTTCCCTGTTGTGTCTCTGGTGAGTCCTCTCACTGCCTCCCCCCCCACCGCCCCCCCCCCATCTCTGGCCTGTACCCCAGCTCTTGCATGCACAAATGAATAAATCTTTAAAGAAAACCACACAACTTATAAAGTGAAAAAGGGGAATCAGAAAGCAAGTTGTCCCCACGGGAACAAATATATAAAGCTCTATTTACTTTAAACTTCCTAAATCGCCATCCCTCCACCCTTACAGCTGCTGCGGGCATCTCACTCCTGCTGAGTCTGGACGAGACCTGCGGTTTGCACCGACCCCGCGGCCAGGACCAGACTGGCCGGGCCTGTCCCATCCCTGACCCGGGATGGGGGCGCTGCTGTCTGTCCCCGCAGGCACGGGCTGTGCGCCCTGACCAGGAGTTGGGTCCACCAGGGGTGAACCCCGCTCCGGAGACTCACCCCAGTGCCGGCTCCCCACAGCCCCAGGGCGCGGTCGGGGACCTGGGCAGCCGCATTCGCTGGTGCTTTCTGCGCTCCCGGCTGCCCTTGGGCTGTTTGTGGGTCTCTCCACGGGGTCCCCGCCTTGCTCTGCGGACGCGGAGTCTGTTATAACCCCGTGCCATGCAGGGTGCTCACCACCTTGTTAGTTTGGGTGTGGCTCCCTACAGTTCCTGGCCACAGGGCGTGGAGCCTGCAGCAGTTCCTTTCTGCTCACCATCCTGCTGGGTGCCTAGTGTTTTGGGTTGTTTTTTTTTTTTTTGGTGAAGTGAGCTGGTGTGATGGGTGGAGCAGGGCCACTGGGCTCTGCTGCTTTCCTGTCTTCTCATCCGGTTATTGCAACTTCCCTCTTCAGGCAGTTTGCGGGCATCACCAATTTATCTTGTGTGTCCCGATTCTGGCAGGGTACTGCCACTTTTTCTCGCTATAAATTGTTTTTATGGAAGAACTTACTGGTAGTGTTTCTTTCCCACAGTGTTGATCTGCTGAGATTCAAATGTTTGCTGTCCACCTCCCTCCCAGGAGGGGCAGAAAAGGAGGAAGGTGGAGCTTGTGGCTCCACCCATCTGGGATGATCTAAAAAAGTTAATGAGTGTCGGGGCAGGATGGGCACTGAGCAGGTTTTCTGATCTGGCAGACGGGTAAAGGAGAGTCCTGGAGCTCGGTGGGTTTCTCAGGCTATTATTGAGCTGTACATGCTCATTGCAGCAACCAGGTACACGGCACGCAAGCGGGGGCCAGGGGCCGGGAGGCCGGAAGGCCTCCAAGCCCCCAAGCCCCGGGCAAGTCTTCACTCTGGGATTCTCTTTTTTCTCCCCCTCTCTCTCCTGCCTCTTCTGCTTCTTCTTCTCTTCTGCTTCTCTTTTGACTATCTCAATACCCCTCCCATGGCCCACGGAAGTAAACCAGACAGCTTGCAACAATGAAACAACTGCAGGTACCCCATCGGGCAGCACAATCCCAATGGTGGGAGGGCAGAAAAGCCTGAAAACCATTTATCAAACCATTTACCCTATAAAGAGAGAAGCAGAGAAGACTTAAAGACCAAGGAGACTCCTGAGATCCCAGAAAATCTGTTCTGCTCAATGTTAGCTCACATCACTTCACTGACGCTCAGGCAAGCAAACAAGAAGAGGCAGGTTTGTTTAGAGAAAGAAAAAGTTTATTGAGGAGAAAAGGAACAGAAATAAAGAGGGACCCCCAGGGGGGTGGAACCAGGCCAGGGAGGGGCAAGAAAGCCCAAGTGGGTCCTATCTCAGGGAATATAGACCTTCTTTCCCTGATTACTCTAAAGCTCCACCTGTCTCTTTGTGATTGCTTAGTCCTTGGTGTCTCACTCACTGCCTGAATGTCTCTGTGCCCAGAACTAAGTGTCTGTGTTCCAGCCCGTATCTTTTTTATCATCCTTGTCCAGGAATGTCCTATTGCCCCTAGTCCTGGGGAATGTGATTATCCCCCTTTGGAATTTGTTGCCCTTCCTGAACTCTTTGTAATTTGAAGCCCACCGAGGGCTCCAAGACTCTCCTTTACCTGCCCAGTCTGCTCAGATCAGAGAAAACATGCTCAGTGGCCCTTCCAGTCCCTACATAGTGGCAGAAAAGCCACAGAGCAGGATTCTATGATAAGAGCAGAGGGGGTAAAGGAGAGTCCTGGAGCCCTCAGTTTCTCAGGCTTTTGAGCTTTTACATGTAGTGCACCAACCAGGTATCCGGTAGGCAGGTATGGGGGAGGGGGTGCAGGAGGCCAGCAGGCCTACTAAGGCCCCCCACCCCCAAATCTTCACCCTCGGCTTCTCTCTCTCCCCTCTCTCCCTTTCTCTACTGCCTCTTCTCCTGCTTCTGTACCTCTTCCTGGAATATCTCAATACTGCTGCTGGTGGCCCACAGAAGTAGATAATACAACTTAATAACAATGTAACAAATGCAGGTGCCCACCATCAGGCATGCAATCCTAGGGGCAGGAGGCCTGAAAAGCCTGAAAATCATTTACCCTAAACCGACTAACTTTTCCCCAGAACAAAATGTGTCCCCCCTCCAGGGCCTGGTGTCCACACTCCATACCCAAGATGCCAAGAATGGACCCTCCTGCCCAGGGTGAGACCACCTACCTTTGGAGCCTGGAGGGTGGCCCTTCCCCCCTCCCTAGCCCTGGGAGCCCAGGCCTGGGGTCCTGTCTCTCCTCCCTCCTGGACAAAGAGGCAGGGACCTGCTGTCTGGGTCGCTCAGGCCTCGCTCCTGCCACCTCCTGCAATGAAAGTAGTTTGTGGTTCTACTTTCTATTTCCTTGGCATATCCTTTCACCCTTAACTTTTAACTATTTTTGTTTGTATTGAAGTCTTTCTAGCACACAGAGAATACAAGTCTCCTTGATATTATCCAGTCTGAGAATCTCAAGCTTTTCACTGGAATTTTAATTTAACATGATTTTTGATATGATCAGATTTGAGTTTATCATTCTGATACTTATTTTTTTAATTTTCTCACATCTTTTTTTTATTCCATTTCATCTTTTTCTACCTTTCTTTGATTCAAGCAAATATTTTTTTCAGTGAAATTAATTCTTCATGTGGCTATAGATATATTTATTTCAGTACCTTCTATTGTAAGCATTTAAATCTGTATTTTTAATTTTAAAAAATTACTTAATTGAACTACATCCCATAACATATAGGAAATTTACAGCAATATAGTTCTATTTAGCCACCTTAATGTTATTATTGTAATATATATTAAACCAGAATACATTTTAGCCAAATGAAACTTTATAATAAAAAAATTAAGTAATCATATCTGTTCAATAAATTAAGAAAAGTCTACAAAAAAATATATTCTGTGTCTCTGTTGTTAGTTATTGCTCTGATGTGAGTTATTACCTAGTGTCATTTCCCTCGGCCTGGAAGGATTCCTTTAACATTCCTTAGGACAGAAGTGTTAGCAATGAATTCTCAGTTTTTAATTATCTCTAGTGTATTTACATTGTCTTCTTTCTCCCCTCTTTTATTTCTTAAGATCTTTACGTAAAATAAAATGTCACAGAGCTTAGAGATACCATTGTTACCAACAGAAAACAGCCTTAGAGAGGCTGGGCAGAAGCCACCAGCAAGTAGCTCCATTAGAAACACCAGGGACAGCCAATGGTGCTCTGCAGGCAGTGTCAGAGGCAGGGCCTGAGGCAGGTGTGATGATGAGGTCTCGAGAAAGGTCTGCAAAGGTCCTGGTAAAGATCCTTCTAGAAATCTGACCTGCAGCCATCTATCACATGGCTCAGGCTGGCTGCTGCTCTGGCTTGTATCCTCTTCAGGACTCCGCCTTTCAAGCCTGATTGGCCCCTTATAATCCCAGCTCTTTGGTTGGTGCCAGTTGAGCTCCAATCAGATTGGTCCATTTAGAGCCCTGAATGGTCTCATAAACCTTCAATGGTACCTGTGAAAGCTCAGATCTGATTGGTCCATTTACTATTCTGGCACTGTGTTCATAAATGAAACACCTGCCTTTGTGTCCAGATGCCTGAAGTCAGGTAGTCTCGCCCTGGAGTACAGGCCGCTGTCACTCAGAGCTCATCTGAAGGGTACACAGGCTGCCCACAGTAAGGTCCCTTCTCCCCACAGCATCAGGGATCACAGTGGGAGTGGGTTTCATCAAGGCCAGATACTCACCTGAGCATCCAGAGTGGGCACCCCTCTATCACAGCCCACCAGGCCGGTCTCCCACCTGCCACAGCACAGCCCCGATCAAGGCTGCCAGAGCTCAGAGAAGTCCACAGGCTGCACACTGAGCTTGGGGCCTGGCATACCATGGGCCTCTCTCCTCGTGGCTTGTGTCAAACCATGCTGCTGAAGCAGCCTCAGGAAAGCTGCTCACACCACACTGCTTGCACCAGGTTGCAGTGATCCTCATTTAATGTAGTACTGGAAATGACCACTGGCCAGTTCTGCCCCCAGAGGACAAACACACTGGAGCTGCTGTCCTCTCTTGCGTGCTCCTGGCAGTGTGGACAGCACATGACCCCTCGGTGGGTCTGAGAGTGACTCGGCTGTGACAGGCCTGGCAGAAGCTGTGGCCACAGGAGATACTCCCCAGTGCTGCAGGAGGCCTTGTTGCCCCAGCCAAATAGGATACTGACAAGCAGAAAGAGAAAGGGCCTCACACCATGGGGCTGAAGATCTGGCATCCCTTTGCTTTTTGTTCTTGGTCATAGAGAGAGAAAAATTTATCAAAAAGTATATTAGGCAATAAATTATATGTATCAGCATACT
Source organism: Talpa occidentalis (assembly GCF_014898055.3). NCBI lineage: Eukaryota > Metazoa > Chordata > Mammalia > Eulipotyphla > Talpidae > Talpa > Talpa occidentalis. The sequence continues at coordinate 112,335 of NW_023602407.1, forward strand.
ATAAATAAATAGCACGAAAAATTGTTTGTTTAGAAATTAGTTGTTGGGCAGTTTGGCCCACTTGACAATGGGAGATGGTTTATTAAACATGCCTGACAAGAATTACAATACAACTATTATTGTAAGTCCTTTTTTGCCTTCCCTTGAAGTTTCTTGGGAAAGTTTTTAAATGAAGCTATTTGAGTTAAGGAGTTTCTAGGTGAAGGAAGTTCTGATAGCTGAGTAGCAGCCGGTCCCTGCTGTGAAGGACATGAGAATAAAAAAAGTCTTTTCTTGCTTAGGCTTTAGCTGATAGGGATGTACTGGCGGCTTTCCACTGTCTTAGGTTATTGTTTGGTTGAAACAATGAATTTTAGTGTAAGACTTAGTTTTTTATTAACCTTGAAGGTTGCCTTCTTGCTGAGAGCACGGAAAAGGAGATGCACTGATTGTTTCTGCTTTGTTTCTATGCACTTGATAATGTAATCTCACTGCTTGCAAAAAATGTATAAATAAAGAACCTGCTGAGCCTCTCGGCAGAAGATACTAACACCTCACCAAGTGTCGGTGTCTTCTCATTCCCTTCCCCTCAGTCCCTAAGTTTCAGATCATTCGTATTCGCCGAGGCCGTCTCATCCTTTCAGGAACCCTGACACGACATTTTGCCGGAGGCTGGTCCCCGGCACCCCGGGCCCCTGTCTCCAGGCAGATGCTGCAGGTCTCCTCTGCCAGGAGGGTCCAGTCATGGCCCCGAGGTCATGACTGTCCTGCAAGGTGGATGAGGAAGGGGAATAAATGGAGAGAAGAAGAGATGCTTAGGGATGAGGTGACCACACCTGCCCTGGTCAGGCCGCAGGAGCCTCCTCCCTGCCCCGCACACTCTCACCCTCTCCAGTCTCTACTCCCCATGGCGCCCCAGGCCTTTCTCAACATGGACCCTCACCTGCCTTCTCTGCTCCACACACCAGGCAGGGAGGGCTCACAGGGCATCACCTCCACTTTCTCCCCCACCCGCTTTCCCTACAGCCAGGAGAGCAGGCAGGGGCTGAGGGCCTGCGATGTGCCAGGCCCTGTGCTGAGACTCACAGGCATCAGCTCCCCATCCTCACCACGTCCCTAACCTCACCACACGCAGGTGAGGAAAGTGAGGCTCTGCGGGGGAGTCCCTGTCCAGGTCCCACCCACGTGCTGGGGGGACAGATTGGAGTCCAGGCCCAGGGCAAGGCCCACGTCCCTCAGCATCCACTGCATTGGCTCCAGCTCCTACCCATGCCCAGCCCTGGAACCCGCCATTAGCCCAACACCCAGCACCTTCACTGCTGTCTCCTCGGGGTGACTCACCTCTCTGTCACGTCCTGCTCCCCCTGGGCTCCCCCTGCTCCCCCTTCTTTTTTCCCTGTCACCTCCTCAGGCAGAAGGCCCAGCACCTCTCATGTCGGGAGCCCCTTGCTCTGTCCTCCGCAGGCCTGTCTCCAGCTGGACTCTGAGTTACAGACACACAGAGTTCTAGGACTGCTCACTGTGCCCCAGTGTCTGGTGGAGGGTATACCCCAAATATGTGTCATTTAGTTAAGAAATTAATACAGTTATTTGGAAAGCAGCTCAGAAGGACTTCTTTTTTCTGGTAATGGTGGGTTAGGACTTTCACACTAACCAACATACTGCAAACACCCATGTATTGTGTTGGGATTTGCCCTGCTTATGCACACAGAGGTTTCAGACATTTCCAGGGCTATGGTGTGAAAAAGTGTCCTTATTCTATTTGAACAGAGGTGAAATTGGTCATTCTGCAGAAGTTTGGGGGCCCAGCCTCTGTCATCACCTCCCCTCTCTCCCCACGCATCTCCCTCCACCACAAGAGCAACATCAGGAGGAATTTTTTATAAGACTTCACAATAAAAGTGCTGCCTGGGCAGGTAGTGGTCACCTGTCACTGAGAGGACCCAACCCTCACTCTGGATGTTGTCCAGGGGATTGTGATGATGAGAAAATGAGAAAGAAACTATTTCAACTCCTCTAACGTTACACCTTCCTCCAGGAGCTGAGGTAGACCCTGCTCCATCTCTCCCTCCCTTCCTGGACTGTAGACAAAGGCTCAGCTAGGAACTGGGGTGACCTGGGCTAATCCTGACCCTGGGCCAGGCCAGCAGGGCACACACTCCGTCTTCCCCCTGTGGGACTCCCTCCGGCTCTGGTCTAGAGAGAGAGTAGCTGCGGCCCATGGAAGCAGTGACCCCTGGGAAACAGAGGGGCTGCCAGGCTGGAACTCCCTGACTCTGAGGCCAGTGGGTTTTCTACCCAAAGGAGGTGAACTTGAAGTGTACAATGGGGACTGGGGGAGGGAGGTTTCAGGAGTGGGGGTGCCACCACATCCTAAATGGGAGCCTGGAGGGGTGTCCTACCCAGCTCCTTCCAGCTCAGTCCAACCAAGACATATTTCTAAACTTCCTCCTCTTCTTCATACCCATTGCTTTCTCAAGACCTGCTCAAAATAGCTTCTTGATGGAACTTCTGCCATTGAGGTGTTGTCGTGACATTCTTTGCTCTTTATGGCATTTGAATTCATTTATGCTGGGCTTGACGTGTGATTGTCCTCCCACTGTCTATGTTTTTGTGCCCTGTCTCTCCTATCCCACACCCACCCCCTCTCTCTCTCTCTCACACACACACACACAACCCTCCCCTCTCCTTGGAAACCAGATCCTCACTCAGCACTGGGGTTACTCTGACCCTCTGTCTCTGATCCCCTCAGAGGCTCCCTCTCTGCAGTGTCTCTACTCAGCGGGGTCTGAGCCACCCCAGGAGTCCCTGCACCTCCTGCCTCTGACCTTGTGGGAAACCAGCCCCTCAGCCTGCATGACAGTGAGGAGGCAAAGGCAAAGTCCTAAGGTCACTGATGGAGGAGACATTTTACTTTTTAAATTTTCTTTTTTCCCTCATTACTGTACCTTCTCTATTGAGGCAACATCAGTTTACACACTGTATGTGTGCAGAGGCACAGGGTCACACTTCGTCAGATATTTGTTACCACATCACACAGACCAAAGGGCACCCACAATCCTCCACAAAAGCCCATTAGGCCCTCTTCCCTCTTTGTGTCCTGCTCTCACCCTCCCTCATCCATAGGTTCAATTTTCTAGTCATAGTTCTAGAGTTTGTTTTGGCTTTGTTTCATCTGTCCCTTCTTTGTTTCTGTATATTCCACATATGAATGAAATCATCTAGTATTTCGCTTTCTCCTTCAAACTTATTTCACTGAGCATCATTCCTTCCACATCTAGCCATATTTTGCAAATTCAAGGCTTTAGCTTTTTCACAGCTGAGTAGTACTCCATTGTGTCTATCCACCGCCTCTTCTTTGTCCACTCATCTGTCGTTGGACACTTAGGTTCTTTCCACAGTTGGTTATTGTGCACAGTGCTGCAGTGGATACAGCAGGCACATATCCTTTGGAATTATTGTCTTTACCTCCTTTAGATAAATACCAACGGATGGAATGCTTGACCATGTGGAAGGTGTATTTTGAATATTTTGAGGAACCTTCATTCTGTTCTGCACAGGGGCAGGACTGTAACAGTGTGGCATCCATAGAAAAGGAATGTTCCGGTTTTCCTGCCCCAGCCCAGGAAGGGTGGAGCCCACCAGGGATGAGGAGCTAAAGAGGAGGCAGAAGCAACGAGGTGGGGAAAGGAGACTGAAGGAGGCTCATGGAGCAGAGGGACATGTGAAGAAGAAACCACGCTTGCTTCTGAGCTTTGGCCTGGGGCTGGGAACCTGGGGGACATGGAGAGAGACACTTGAAAGAGACAAAGTTGTGAGTGAGAGATCCAGGGGAGGCTGACAATGGCAGCCTTTATCTTGATATGGATTTTGATTTTGCTCTTGTCCTTCCAGACTTGCCTGGCCCCTCCTGCCCCTATCCTGGGAGTCCCCACTAGAGGTGCCTTAGACTGTGGCAGGCTTTTGGGCCTCAGCAGTCCTGCTTTGGGCCAACCCTGTTTGGCTGCACATTATCTATCAGGGGATGGGTAATTTTGGGTGTTTCACTTGCAAAATATTTTAACTATATTCTTTCTCTTCTTTCTCACACTAATTCTCACAATAATTGCACACTAATTCTCAATTGCCTCTTTCTTTCTATTAAAGGTCTTACACACTATAGTATGTTTTGTCTTTATGCAACCGATGACAGTACCTACTTAGACTGATCAGGCTTGAGGATCTCGGGAACCCCTCATTCTGCCCGCTAACAGGAGCAGTCTCCACCCCACCCACCATGTGCCAGAGTTCCTTTTCTTCCTCCCCCTGCAATGGGTCATTGTCACAGGAATGAGGTGGGATCTCATTGTGGTTTTATTTTTTCTTTCATATTTTTTAACATAATTTTTAATTCATTTTTTGTATAATGTATACCCTTTTCATTTTGGTTATAGTCCCTGTAAAATTCCCACCACCTTTGTTTTGATCCTACTCCCTTTTCCCTGTCCCCTCCCGTAGTGTGCCTCTGGTTTATAGTTGCCTGTTGATTTTGATTTTTAATTTATTATAATTAGTCTTTTTTTCTGATCCCTTATTTGGGTTTTCTAGATTCCTGCTATGAGTGAGACCATCTGGTATTTTTCTTTTTCTTTCTGGCTTATTTCGCTAAGCATGATCCCTTCCAGCTCCACCCATGTTTCTGCAAATGGCATGAGTTTATCTTTTTTGATTGCTGAGTAATATTGCACTGTGTATATATACCACATCTTTTTCATCCAGTCATCTATTTTTGGGCATTTGGGTTGTTTCCATAGCTTAGCTATTGTAAATAGTGCTACAATAAACATAGGGGTGCAAGTTTTCTTTTGAATTAATGTTTTTTTGTCCTTTGGGTAAATGCCTAGTAGTGGAATTGCTGGATCACTTTGAAGTTCCATTGTTTGCAGATTGAGTCACCTTCACACAGCTTTCCATAGTGGTTGGACCAGTTTGCACTCCCACCAGCAGTGCAGGAGAGTCCCTTTTTCTCCACATACTCCCCAACATTTGTTGTTGCTAGTTTTTTTAATATGTGCCATTCTCACTGGTGTGAGATGGTATCTCATGGTAGTTTTGATTTGCATTTCCCTGATGACAAGTGATGTTGCACATTTTTTCATATGCCTGCTGGCCATTTGCATTTCCTCTTTGGAGAAGTTTCTTTTTAGCTCTTCTGCCCATTTTTGACTGGATTGTTTACTTTGTTTTGTTGAGTCTCAACAAATCTTTGTATATCTTTGTGATCAGTCCTTATCAGTTGTGTGGAGGCAAAGATTTTTTCCCAACCCGTGGGTTGTCTCTTTGTTTTTGTTAATGTCTCTTTTGCTGTACAGGAGACTTTCAGTTTGATGTAATCCCAGGTGTTTATCTTTTCCTTCACTTTCTTTGCTTTGGGTGATGAGTCTTTAAAGATGTTACTGAGATGTATGTCTTAAAGTGTTTCACCTATATTCTATATATTTTATGGCTTCAGTTCTTATGTCCAGATCTTTTATTAATTTTGAGTTGATTTTTGTGCCTGGTGAGAGGTAGTGGCCCAGTTTTCCAGCACCACTTATTGAACAAACCATCCCTGTTCCATTGTGTCAGTTTAAGTGTCATATATCCTAGCCAGTCTGTGACTTTGGACTTATGAGATAACCAGGCCTCCAGGACATAACAACTGGTTCCTAGGTTCTGGGCAAATCCCCAAATATGTAGGTTACCTCAGGCTCTTGGGATGGAAACTTAGATCCCAGGATCCCTGTAATTTGTTTCTGCTTCTGCTTCCAAGGACGAAAGCCCCTCCTCCTGGGAATCACCTTACATTCTCCACCCTTTGGATGAGGGGAGGGGCCTAGGAGAGCCCCCAGGGCACTGGGCTAGGAAGATGGGGAGACTCCTGGAAAAGTAGAGGATGGAAATGGGGACCTTAGGGGACAGAGGTGGAAAGGGGTGCAGTGGGGAGCCAGAGAGGACCGGGCAGGGAAGAGGCATCATGGGGGATGCTGTGGGGGGAAGGTCTGTGTGGGTGACTCTCACTGGGGGTTGGGGCATATGTCTCACCTGGGGGGATGCAGCAGTGCTGGCCTGTAACTGCCCAGGGAACTGCACACATCCGGGGCCTTGCCCGTCCTTGCAGGGCTGGTGTCACCCATATACACTCACATGCTGGTGAAGGAGAGGACATGTAACAGGGGGGTCCCAAGGAAAGGGGAGGTTCCAGGTTCCCTGTCCCACCCAAGGGAGGGTGGAGCTGAGCAGGGAGGAGAAGAAACTGGGAAGGAGAGTGAAGAAAGGAAAGAGCCAAGAGGAGAACTGGAAGAGGCACATGAGCAGAGAGACACGTGAAGAAGCAGCACTTGCTTCTTGGCCTTGGACTGGGTGAAACAGATGTGGGTAAGAGACCTCCAGGAAGGTGGCAATGGCAGCTTTTATCTTGATTTTTCTCTTTTCCTTCCACACTTGCCTGTCTTGACCCTTTTCTATGGGTCCCCATGGGAATGTGCTTTAGACTGTGACAGGCTTTTGGGCCCTGCTTTGGGCCAACCCTGTTTGGCTGAACATTTACCAACGAGGGGATGGTGACTTTGGTGCTTGGCTTGGAAACTTTATTCTTCCCTTTTCTTTGTTGCACACTAATTGTATTTAAGTTCCTTTCCATGAAAGGTCTTACATGTTTTGTCTTGATGCGACGGATGGTAGAAAGATGGGGGAGACAAGGTTAAGGGGAGTCCCCCTCCTGTTCAATCACATCCCTCTTCAGGTCCCCAATGCTGGGGTGACAGGGAGAATCAGGTTGCCAAGAGGAGGGCAGAGCAAGGCCTGTGCCACCCTGGAGGACCAGCCCTGGGGGCTGATTCTGGGGCTCCAGGGCCCCACTCCCTGTAGGCAGGTTACAGTCAGCCCTGCTCACAGCCCCAGGCCACTGGCTGCCCCTCTGCACCGTGACCCTGCAGACATGCTCTGGGGATAGGGTGAACAAAAGAAATGAACAGCAAAATTAAATGAAATCTAGAAACAGTAAAAATAATTTTTTTCAATTACCTTTATTTTGAAGGTGTAGGGGCAGGAGGACATGGAGCAGGTTTTCTATGACACGAGCAGATGGGGTAAAGGAGGAGTCTTGGAGCCCTTGGTGGCTTTTCAGGCTTTTATTGGGATTTACCAGGTACACAGCAGGCAGGGGGTCTTGGGAGGCTGGCAGGCCATCCAGCCCTCAGCAAGTCTTCACTCTGTCTGGGCTCACGGTGTTCTCTCTGCTTCCCTTGTGGTTCTCTTGGCGTCCCCGTGAAGCCGCCCTTATAAGCTCAGTCTCTCAGCCCAGGTGTACCCACTTATCATGCCCACACCCTACTCCAGGTGCCCGCCATGAGGCATGCATTCAGGACCACAGGGATCCATCATCAATCCTAATGGTGGGAGGGCAGAAAATCCTGATACTTTACTTACTCTACAGAAAAACAATTCAAGGGGATGTAGAATTCTTGTTTGACACCTTATTTCTCTCAGGACCTTGACTGTGTCACTCCAGCTGCTCTGGTCTCCTCTGTTTCTTGTGAGAAAACAGCCACTGATGACATTATTGCTGTAGTGGCAGGAAGGCCACTGAGCAGGTTTTCTATGATTCTATGCGGACCAGACGGTAAAGGAGAGTCCTGGTGTCCTCGGTGGGTTTCTCAGGCTTTTATTGAGGTTTTACATGTAGTGTAGCAACCAGGTACATGGCAGGCAGGGGTGCCAGGAGGCCAGGAGGCCATCTAAGCCCCCTGTAAGTCTTCACTCTGGGCTTCTTCGGAGTTCTTCCCCCCCTTCTCTCTCCTGGCCCTCTCCTGCTTCTGCTTCTCTTGGGGAATATCTCATTACTGAGCATGGCCCACAGAAGTAAACAGCATACTGTAGGGTAAAGAAAATGTCAGGCTTTTCTGCCCTTCCGCCATCAGGATAGATGATGGATCCTTGTCCTGAACGCATGCCTGATGGCGGGCACCTGGAGTAGGGTGTGGGCATAGGTAGATGTGATTCACCTGGGCTAAGACTGGGCTTTTAAGGGCGGCGTCACGGGGACACCAGCAGCAGCAGCAGAAGCAGAAGCCGAAGCAGAGAACGCCAGAGAGCCCAGATAGAGTGAAGACTTGCTGGGGGCTGGAGGCCTACCAGCCTCCCAGCCCCCGACCCAGCACCCCTGTCTGCCATATGCCTGGTGAACCCCAATAAAAGACCTGCAAAAACCCACTAAGGACTCTGACTCCTCCTTTACCCGGTCTGCATGGGATCAGGAAAACCTGCACTGTGTCAGTCCTGCCCTTACACATACCTTACAACAATGTAACAAATGCACATGCCCTATCAGGCAGGGGAATCATAATGGCAGGAGGGCAGAAAAGCCTAAAAATCATTTACCCTACAATTGCCTGAATTTTCTAGTGCTTTTGAAGAGGGGGGCGGAGAGGGCCATGAAAGAGGCCATGGGAGGTCAGACCCACCAAAATGCCCCCAAAGGCCAAAAGGCCAAAAACCAAAACCAAAAGCTACAGACCAACAAAGGACAGTGCCTGATGAGAGGACGGTTGTAGGGTAAAGAAAATATCAGGCTTTTCTGCCCTTCCGCCATCAGGATAGATGATGGATCCTTGTCCTGAATGCATGCCTGATGGCGGGCACCTGGAGTAGGGTGTGGGCATAGGTAGATGGGATTCAGCTGAGCTAAGACTGCTTTTAAAGGCGACGTCACGGGGACGCCAGCAGCAGCAGTAGAAGCCGAAGCCGTAGCCGAAAGAGAAGCCGAGAAGCAGCAGAACGAACTCCGGAGAGCCCAGATAGAGTGAAGACTTGCTGGGGGCTGGGAGGACTGCCAGCCTCCCAGCCCCCCAGCATCCCTGCCTGCCGCGTACCCGCTGAACCCCAATAAAAAACCTGCAAAACCACTGAGGACTCTGACTCCTCCTTTACCCGGTCTGCATGGGATCAGAAAACCTGCCTTGTGTCTTGGTCCTGCCCTTACAACGGGTCACTGTGTGTCTCACCCGCGCGCACAATTGCAGGAGAACTTAGACTCCAGGAACAACCATGGGGGTTTATTTACAAACAGGTGAAACAAAGAGCTCACTGAACCCATAAGTGGCGGCTGCTCACCCAGGGAGCACCAGTGATGGTCGCCACCGGTCTCCAGCGGTGCTGGACAGCACCGGCCAGTAGTGATGGCCACGACAGGTCCTGCAGAGGCGGTGTCAGAGACCCAATGGTAAAGGCTCTTTGTGAGGGGTTGGGTTACACCAGCACCAAACAGCTCTTTGAGACACCAGGCCCAGGGCCTTTGGGCTCCTCTCAGGCGATGTCAGGGACAGGACCGAGGCCCAGCCTGTGTCAGAGTCCTTCGGCTTCTCCCTCCTCGGAGGGCGGCTGCTGGTGCTGCTTTTCTTCTCTCTTCGGAGGCTGGAACCATCTTTTCTCCAGGGGCTGGTGTCGTCTCTCCTTATTCTTCAGGGTCTCCCTTGTCCTCTTCTGTCAGGGCTGGGGTCCTCGATCCTTTCATTGGGGGGGCTCCTCAGCTCCCTCTAACCCTGGCTTTAATCCTCTCACCCACAAGTCTGAAGGGACCAGTTAGCACCAATCAGCTCACAGCTCGCACCTGATGGCCCATTACAAAGGGCAGTGACTGGGCTCTGACAAGCAGCTGCCACAACTGACTTGTGGTGGAGCAGCAGGTGGAAAACACCACTGTCCTGCTGCTCCCTCTGCTGAGACATCTGAATTCCGGTAACAGTTTGCCCCAAATTACTTCAAACTTAACAGCTAAACCACAAAGATCTGGTATCTGGCAGTCTTTGAGGGGAGTGTAGGGGCAGGAAGGGCAGGATCTCTATAATCTGAGCACAGGGTAAAGGAGAGTCCTGGAGTCCTTGGTGGCTTTTATTGAGTTTACCTGGTACCTGGCAGGCAGGGGTGCCGGGGGCACAGGAGGCTGGCAGGCCTACCAGCCCCCAACAAATCTTGACTCTGGGCTCTCTGGTGTTCTTTGGTGGCCTCGTTCTCTCTCTTCTGCTTCTCTGCTGGTTCTGCTGTTCCACTGGTGTCCCCATGACGCCGCCCTTATAAGTGCAGTCTCTCAGCCCAAGGTGTACCCACCTATGTATGCCCACACCCCACTCCAGGTGCCCGCCATCAGGCATGCATTCAGGACCACAGGGATATATCATCAATCCTAATGGCAGGAGGGCAGAAAAGCCTAAAAAACATTTGCCCTACAGGGAGGCATCAGGAGCCTCACTCAGAGGCTCCAGTTCTGGGTCCCACAAGGCTGCGATGGCAGATCTGAACGGCCGTGATCAACGTGGAAGGACCTGCCTCAGAGCTCATGCATGTGGCTCCTGGAGAAAACCCTCAGTTCCTTGTCCTGTGGGCGTCCCCTTAGCTGAGTGTCCACAGCATGCAGGGAGTCACCCCAGAGAGTGACCAGGAGGGGAGCCCGGGCGGGAAGTCTCAGTCCCTGTAAGCCTGACTGTGGGGAAAGGATGACCCAGAGTAGCATCTTTATGATCCTACACAGACAGGTAAAGGAGCAGAGTCCTGGAGCCCTCGGTGGCTTTTTCAGGGTTTTATTGAGTTTACCCAGTACAAGGCAAGCAGGGGTGCCCAGGGGCCAGAAGGCTGGCAGGCCTCCTAGCCCTGGCGAATCTTCACTCTTTCTGGACCCTCTGGCGTTCTCTCCTGGCCTCTGTTTCTCTGCTGGTTCTGCTTCTTCTGGTGTTTCTTTTGCCCTCCTACTGTCCCTGTGATGCCACCCTTAAAAGCCCAGTCTTAGCCCAGTTGTATCTCAACTACATATGCCCACACCCTACTCCAGGTGCCGCCATCAGGCATGCATTCAGGACCACAGGGATCCAGCATTAATCCTAATGGCAGGAGGGCAGAAAAGCCTGACAATCAGTTACCCTACACTGACACTGTGACGTGGTGCATCCCTTCTGTTTTATTCTGTTCATGAGGAAGAGCCAGCAAGTCAGACACACTCACGGGCGGTTGGAGTTTGATTCTGCCTATTTCTAATTTTCAGTCTAGGGAAGTTTTTTTTTTTAATTTTATATATTTTTTACATCATTTTTCATTTTTGTACAATGTATGTATTTTCGTCTTGGTTATAGTCCCCATAAAATTCCCACCCACCTTGTTTTGATCATACTCCCTTACCTGCCCCCCATAGTGTGTCACTGGTTTATAGTTGCTTGTTGATTTTGATTTTTACTTTTTATAAAAATTACTAAAAAATTATAAAAATATAATTTTTTTAATAAAAGTTAGCTTTTGTTCCTGATCCCTTATTTGGGTCTTCTATATTCCTGCTATAAGTGAGACCATCCAGTATTTTTCTTTTTCTTTCTGGCTGACTTTACTGAGCATGATCCCTTCCAGCTCCATCCATGTTTCTGCAAATGGTATGAGTTTATCTTTTTTGATTGCTGAGTAATATTCCATTGTGTATATGTACCACATCTTCATCCAGTCATCTATTTTTGGGCATTTGGGTTGTTTCCATAGTTTAGCTATTGTAAATAGTGCTGCAATAAACATAGGGGTGCAGATGTCATTTTGAATTAATGTGTTTTTGTCCTTTGGGTAGATACCTAGGAGTGGAATTGCTGGATCTTATGGAAGCTCAATTTTTACCGGATTGAGGAACCTTCAGACTGCTTTCCATTGTGTTTGGACCAGTTTGCTTTCATACCAGCAGTGTAGGAGAGTTCCTCTTTCTCCACATCCTCGCCAACATTTGTTGTTGCTAATTTTTTTAATATGTTCCGTTCTTACGGTGTGAGGTGGTATCTCAGTGTAGTTTTAATTTGCATTTCCCTGATTACAAGTGATGTTGAACATTTTTTTTCATATGCCTGTTGGCCACTTGCATTTCCTCTTTGGAGAAGTTTCTTTTTAGTTCTTCTGCCCATTTTTTGACTGGGTTATTTACTTTGTTTTTGTTGAGTCTCATAAGCTCATTGTAAATTTTTGTGATCAGCCCCTTATTATTGGTGTTGTGTGTGAAAATTTTCTCCCAGTCAGTGGGGTTCTCTTTGTTTTGGTTACTATCTCTTTAGCTGTACAGAAGCTCTTTAATTTGATGTAGTCTCAGCTATTTATCTTTGCCTTCAGTATCACTGCTTTGGGGTGATGTGTGGCATCACAGGGACAGTAGGAGGACAAAAGAAACACCAGAAGAAGCAGAACCAGCAGAGAAACAGAAGCCAGGAGAGAACGCCAGAGGGTCCAGAAAGATGTTACTGAGGTATATATCATGGAGTGTTTCACCTATATTTCCTTCTATGTATTTTATGGTTTCAGGTATTATGTCTAGTTCTTTAATCCATTTTGAGTTGGTTTTGAGGTGGTAGTCAAGCTTCATTCTTTTGCAAGTAGTGGCCCAGTTTTCCCAGCACTATTTACTGAACAAACATTATTTGTTCCATTGCATATTCTTTGCTCCTTTGTCAAAGATTAGTTGACCATAAATCTGTGGGTTTATTTCTAGATTTTCTATTCCTTTCCATTGATCCATGTGTCTGTTCTTGTTCCAATACCATGCAGTTTTGCTTATTATGGCTTTGTAGTATAGTTCAAGACTGGGAGTGTGATGCCTCCATTCCCTTCATTTTTTTCAGGAGAGCTTTGGCTATGCAGGGTTTTTGGCGGCTCCATATGAATTTCATCAATATTTGTTCTATTTCTTTGAAGAATGTCATTGAAATGTTTATTGGAACAGCATTGAATCTGTAAATTGCTTTTGGGAGGATGGCCATTTTGATAATCTTAATTCTTCCAATTCATGAGCAAGGGATATATTTCCATTTCTTTGTGTCTTCTTCTATTTCTTTTAACAGTGTTTTATAGTTTTCTTTGTACAGGGCCTTTACTTCTTTTTTAGCTTTATTCCCAAGTATTTGATTTTTTTTTTGTTTCAATAATAAAAGGGATGGTTTTCTTGATTTCTTCTTCTTCAAATTTATTGTTTGTGTATAGGAAGGCTACTGATTTTTGTGTGTTGATTTTGTATCCTGCTACTTTACTAAACTGATTGATTAGTTTGATTAGCTTTTCTGTGGAGTTTTTGGGGTTTTCTATGTATATTATCATATCATCTGTGAATAGTAATAGTTTGACTTCTTTCTTCCCTATTTGGATTCCTTGTATGTCTTTTTCATGTCTTATTGCTCTGGCTAGGACTTCCAGTATTATATTAAAAAGCAGTGGTGAGAGTGGACTTCCTTGTCTTCTCCCAGATCTTAAAGGAAATGCTTTCAACTTTTCACCACTGAGAATGATATCGGCTATGGGCTTGTCATATATGGCCTTTATGATGCTGAGGTATGTTCCTTCTTTTTATTTTTAAGATTTATTTATTTATTTATACAAGCACTGGGTACAGTAGAAGCGCGGGAGGGTAAGAGAATTCACCAGAGCCAGAGCAGGGAACAGAACAGGCAGACTGACGAAATACACTGCTGAGGGAGCAGCAGGCATGGCAGGAGAGGTCTGTGCACCACGTGGGACCCTCGTTGGTGGCGGGGGATGGAACCGGCACTGCAGAGGCTGCAGGCAGCTTCACAGCCCAGCGCTCAACTGCTGCGCCACCAGGGGAGGCCCAGTATGTTCCTTCTATCCCAAGAATTTTGAAGGCCTCTATCATAATTGTGTGTTGTACTTTGTTCAACATCTATTGATATTATCATATGATTATTGTATTTTTTTTGTTGATGAGTTGGATTACAATGATTGATTTTCAGATGTTGAACCATCCTGTGTCCCTGGAATAAATCCTACCTAGTGGTGGTGAATTATCATGTGGATGCATTGTTGGATTCTGATAGCTAAGCTTTTATTGAGTATTTTTGTATCAGCATTCATTAGAGAGATAGACCTGTAGTTTTCCTTTTTTGCTTTGTCCTTATTTGGTTTTGCTATTAGTGTAATGTTGGCTTCATAGAACATATTTGGTATTATCCCTTCCTTCTCAATTTTTTGAAAGAGTTTATGAAGGATAGGCACTAATTCATTTCTGAATGTTTGGTAGAATTCATTTGTGAATCCATCTGGTACTGGACTTTTGCTTTTGGGGAGGGTTTTGATTACCATTTCAATTTCGCTGCTTGTAATTGGTCTGTTTAGGTGTTCTATTTCTTCTTTATCTAGCTTTGGGTGACTGTGAAGTTGTAAGAATTTGTCCATCTCTTCTAGATTGTTGAGCTTGTTTGTGTATAACTGTTCATAATAGTTTCTGATTATTCTTTTGATTTCTGCTGTGTCTGTTGTGATTTCTCCTCTTTCATTTGTGATCCTATTTATTTGTGCTTTCTCCCATTTTTCCTTTGTGAGCCTGGCTAGGGGTTTGAATATTTTATTTATTTTTTCAAAGAACCAACTTTTGGTTTTGTTCATCTTTTGGATTTTTTTTTTGTTTCCATTTCATTTATTTCTGCTTTGATATTTATTATTTCCCTTCTTCACTGGTTTTAGGGTTGTTTTGTTGTTCCTTTCTAGTTCTTTGAGCTGTTAGATTAGGTTGTTTCTTTGAGTTCTTTCTTGTTTCTTAATGTGAGCCTGTATTGCTAAATATTTTCCTCTTATTACTGCTTTTGCTGCATCCCATACATTTAGGAAATTGGTGTCCTCCTTTTCATTCAACTCAAAGTATTTTTTAATTTCTTCTTTGATCTCCTCATTAATCCAGTGGTCTTCCAGTAGTGAGGGTTTCAATCTCCATGAGGTGTGAGGGTTCCTTGTCTTCTTTTCATGATTTATTTCTAGTTTGATGCCTTCATGGTCAGAAAAGATGGTTGGTATGATTTCAATCTTGGTGTAGCTGTTGATGTTTGTCTTGTGTCCCAGTATGTGATCGATCCTGGAGAATGATCCATGTGTGCTTGAGAAAAATGTGTACTCACATCTTTTGGGGTGTAGTAATCTATAGATGTCTGTTAAGCACATGAGGTCTAGATCATTATTTAGAGCTTTAATGTCCTTACTTATTTTTGTCTCGTTGATCTATCCATTGTTGATAGTGGTGTGTTGAGGTCTCCTACTACATATGTATTTTCTCAGATGTCTGATTTCAGAGAGATAATAGTTGTCTGTTATATTTTGGTGCTCCTTCATTCAGTGAGTATATGTTAATGAGTGTTATTTTTTTCATGAAGTATTGTCCCCTTGATCATAATGTAGTGACTGTCTGGGTCACTTTTTACCTTTTTGAGTTTGAAATCTGTTTTACCTGCTGTGAGTATAGCTGGTCCTGCCTTCTTTTTTGGTCCATTTGCTTGTAGGATTGTTTTCCATCTTTTTACTTTCAGTCTATTTTTATCTTTTGTGGTTAAATGTGTTTCCTGGAGACAGCAAAAATTTAGGTTTTGTTTCTTAATCCAGGCTGCGACTCTGTGCCTTTTTATTGAAGAGTTTAGTCCATTTACATTTAGAATTAATACTGATACATTAGCATCAGTATTTGCCATTTTGTTTGTCTTTTTGAGTTTTTTTTTTTTTTTTTGTCTTGTTTCTTTCTTATTCATCCCTCTGTTGGTTCTGGCTTTAGGACTCCTTGTGGTATTTTTTGGAGTTGGGGTTTAGTTGTAATGAAATTCTTGAGTTTCTGTATGTCTGAGAAGGTCCTTATTCTTTCTTCATGGAGGAAGGGAAGCCTTGCGGGATAGAGTATTCTTGGTTGGCATTTGTTGCCCTGGAGTTTGTTGACTATGTCCCTCCAGTCTCACTTTGCCCATAGTGTTTCTTCGGAGAAGTATGATTGGTTTCCTTTGTATGTTACCTGTTTCTTCCCTCCTGTCAGCTTCATTATTTTTTCCTTGTCTTAGACTCTTGGGAATTTTACTATTAAGTGTCTTGCTGTATTTTTTCTTTCATCATGAAATTTTGGTGTTCTTCTTGCTTCTTGTATGTCTATTTTCATCTCCTTCTTCATGTTTGGGAAGTTTTCTTTGATTATCTCCTTCAATATTTTCTCTGTTCCTGTGTGTCTCTCCTCTCCTTCTGGGATCCCTATAACTCTTATCTTTCCTTTCCTCATGGTGTCAGATAGTTCTCAAAGTCTTTCTTCAGACTTTTTTCTTTGTACTCCTCTTTCTTTTTCTGTTTTGGTTCTTTTTATTTTGGTGTGTTTGAGAGTACTTATTTGTTCTTCTACTTCATCTATTCTGCTTTCATTGCTTTTCCTGGAGTTCTTTAGCTCCTCCACTAATCTTTTGATATCTTGCATTTCCTTCACTTCCCTCTTTAGGGACTCAATTTCATTCTTATGATGATTGATTATTTTTCCCATATCATTCTTTTCATTTTTGACTTCTTTCAGTTTTTTTAATCATGGTGATTTTAAATTCTTTCTTGAAGTCTCAGAAGTTCTTCCAAGTCACTGCTGATTGATTGATTTTCAATGGTTGATTTTCTTTCTTTCTTTCTTTTTTAAAGATTTATTTTTATTTTTATACAAGAGCTGGGGTACAGGCCAGAAGCACAGGAGGGTGAGAGGATTCACCAGAGACAAGAGAAGGAGCAGAGCAGGCAGACAGACTGAAAGCACTGCTGAGGGGAGCAGTGGGTGAGACAGGCGAGGTCTGCCTCGCCATGTGGGATTCTCCCTGGCCGGCCGGGAATTGAACCAGCACTGTGGAGGTTGTGGACAGCTTCACAGTGCTGCGCTCAACCTGTCATGCCACCAGGATTTTCCTTTTGTGGTATGTCTTTTCCCTGAGGACTTGCTTGGTTGCTTGTAATTTTTCTTCTCCCTGCTGCTTGTTTTCTAATTTGTCCTATCCGTTGGGACACTGTGTCGCTGCTACTGGCTGGCATCTCTTTGGTGTGCTCCTCTGGTTTGTCAGAAACTGGTAGCCTAATGTAGTCCAATACTGTTATACTAGAATTCCAGTAGGGCAGTGGTACTAAGGATATGTTGATGGGCACTGCCTCTGAAAATCCCCTCCCTCTGTATTTACTTAATTCCAGAGGGTGTCTTGAGGTCCCACTGTCTGCCCCTCAATGGCTGGATCACCCCCTGGGCACCTAATCACTTGATCCCCTTCTGGGCTCCAACTCACAGCCAGATGCAGGGCCTGGCTTGCACATGCTTTTCAGCTCACCTCTGACTGCAGGGATAGTCCTTTCTCAGTTCCACACAGTTTTGGTGAGGTCCTGACGCAAAGATCCCTCCCTATTTTGAATATGATAGTTTTTGTCATTCATCTCTTCAAGTAAAGTTGGCAGTACCTTCCCCCACCCAAAAAAAATGGTCTAATTCACCTCTTACAAATTAGTTTCCCTGGGACTTAGTACTTTGGATTGTGGCAGAAGTGACTTATATGTGCTGTATGTCATCATGAGCTGGGTTTACCTGTGTCCAGATTCTTTCTCTCAGGCTTGAGGAGATGCTCCCTGCTTTCCTGAGCCTCCTGGCCGAGATCCCACAGCTCCTCATACTGGACAGTGTCGTCTCTGTCCACACCCTGCTCCCTCCCTCTTACTCTTTACTGTGCAGCCCTTCTCCTCTGAGCTCAGGTGTTGTAACTGCCTGTGGAAGGGTGACAGTGATGAGTTATCTCCAAACTTGAGGCCTCATTTCAATGCTTTTCTGTTTCTCATTATTAATAACAGCTGACAGTGTTTTTTACTCCTTCCTGATCTGAAAATGCTTTGTTTGTAACCTTTTTTATTTTTTTTATTTTTTTTTTTTTTAAAGAGGCATGAATTTTTATTTATTTATTTGTTTGTTTGTTTTGTTTTATACATGCACTGGGTACAGTCAGAAGCGCGGGAGGGTGAGAGAATTCACCAGAGCCAGAGCGGGGAGCAGAACAGGCAGAAGGACCGAAGTACACTGCTGAGGGGAGCAGCGGGCGGCAGGAGAGGTCTGCGCGCCATGTGGGACCCTCCTCCGGTGGCCGGGGAGCAGCTGGGGATCGAACCGGCGCCGCAGAGGCTGCAGAGGCTTCGCAACCCAGCGCTCAACCGCTGCGCCACCGGGGAGGCCCCCTTTTTTATTTTTTATAGTGAACACAGATTATATCCTAAGTACTGTACTATATATATATGTGTATACAGACACACACACACACACACACACACACACACACACACATCATAGGCAGAATATACCAGATCTTCCTAAATTTTGAAAGGGACGATGGGTGTTGGTCCCCAGGCTCAGCACAGAGCTGAAGGGCTGGGCTCCGTGTCTTCTCTGGGCGGGGCCCTCACAGCCCTTCCTCCCTCCTCAGAACACTGTTTACTATGGTGCCCACAAAGGGTCTTGCCCTTCTCTTCTGGGTGTGGTTTTTTATTACTATATTGTAAGTTCTAACACTCTTAAGAAGATGGTTTTGTATCTCACATGAATCTCACATTTTTAGCTCCTTTCCGTAGGAAGATGTGTCCATCCACCCAGACCATCTGGGTCAGGTGGAAATTCTAAGGCAAACAGTTCAGTGACAAGATGGCAGGTCCTAGAGTAGAAGTCAGAGCCTGAGAACACGTGACTGAGGGGGATCTGCCAAGTGTTTGATAGTGTCAAGGATTGTCGTGTTATTTATTTTTGATAATAAATGATTTTGAGAATAACTGATATTTGTTATTCATGCACACACAGAGGATTCCTAAATACTCAAGAACATACACAAATACACAAGTCACATCATCCTCAGTCAACCAAGTCTCCTCTACTCTGAACTCCCTGCAGTCAGCAACTTCTCATTTCTCTTCCCAGAAAAGTCTATGTATGCATAGATGTGAGTGTTAGGTCTGTAAAAGAGCTTGGGCCACAGATCAGGAGAAAATATTTGCGAAATATGACTCTAATATAATATATGTTTTAGAATATGCATGGAACTCTTAAAATTCAACAAGGAACAAATAACTTTTTAAAATTGAGCAAAACTCTGAACAGTTTCCAAGGAAGCTATATTGATGGCAAGTAGGCATATGAACAAAAACTCAACATCATACATTGAAAGACATATATAAATGCAAGTGCCACTTAAAGCAACAAGGACACACAATACACACCTATTATATGGCTTAAATCCAAATCTAGTACAGCAGCCCCCCTTTATCCACGTGGGATGTATTCCAAGTCCCCCAGTGGATAACAGAACCACCAATAGTATGGAGCCCTCTATACATGAAGATTTCCCTGCACAGACATACATATAATACATTTCCTATATAAATAAGGCACCATGTGATTAATAACAATAACTTTAAAACAGGACAATGAAAATCACAACAAAGTGCTGTAATAAATTGATGTGAATGAGATCGCTCTCTAAATATTTTATTATGAAAAAAACTTTGAACCTAGGATAATTTTGGGAAACTGAAGCTTTGGAAAGTGACACCTCTGATAAGGGGGGGCACTGTGCACCAGGTGCTGACCATGATGGGGAGCAACAGGGACCCCCATTCACTGCAAGAGGAAATGCAAAATCCCACAGTCACTATGGAAGCTTTTTGGCAATTTCAAATTCTTATTAAGTGAAGCACAGATTTACCCTAAAACCGGCTGATCACTCTCCTGGGTATTTACCCAACTCACTTGAAAACTTTTGTTTACACAAAACCTGCACACAAATGTTTATAACAGAGCACCTTACAATATAGTAATAAAAACTTACAATATAGTAATAAAAAGCCACACCCAGAAGAGAAGGGCAAGACCCTTTGTGGGCCCCACAGAGAACAGCATCTTGAGGAGGGAGGAAGGGCTGTGAGGGCCCCGCCCAGAGAAGACACGGAGCCCAGCCCTTCAGCTCTGTGCTGAGCCTGAGGACCAACACCCATGGTGACTCCTTCAGTGTGGGCTCCACATGGTGACTCCTCCCAACGACTGCTGTGTGGAAAGGGACACAGGAAAGAAAACACCTCCCACAGAGGAAGTGGAGACCTGACCTCAGCCAGGGGAGGAAGGTGACTTCACCAGTGAGGATCAGGTGCAGGTGACTCAACAGGGCGCTGTGCTAAGATTGGCCCTTCATTTTTCTGGTTTTTTTTTCCCCAACCCCATCACCCCAGACAGCCAAACTCAACTTGAGGGTCTTTCTGCAATACACCTGAGCAGTGCACCCCTAAATGTCAAGACCATCAAAACCAGGGAGAGTCTGAGAGACTGACTCAGCCAGAGGAGCCTCAGGAGACACGACTGGGACTTAATGTGGTGTCAGGATGGGAGCCTGGAAAAGTCAAAAGAAATACTAACAACACCCAAGTCAGGTTTGGGGATTATTCATAACATGTGACTATTGCTCCATTCGCTGTACAGATAAGCAGAGATATCCGTGTTAACAGAGAAAAAGGGAGAGAGATATACAGGAATCTTGTAACAATTTTTACATAAATTAAATTATTTTAAAATAAAAATCTTAAAACGCAGCCCTCAAGAAAGGAACTGAGGATGAAAGAGAATATCATCTGCCTTGCAGTCTCCAGGGTGTGGTCATCAAGGGGCTGCAGAGAGAGGCTGTGCGGAGAGAAGATGGCGCCTCAGACAGGGGCAGCTCCAGAGCCTCCTCTCCTCTCCTCCACTCCCCCCACCCAGCGTGGTGCCAGGGCTGCTCACAGGGCATCTCACCCCCTCCCCCCAGTGATGCTCAGCCCCAGCTCACCCTCTCAGCCTGAGGCACACACACCCAGCCTCTCCCCTGGCTGCCAGACTAGGGCAGCGCCGCAGCGCCCCCGTGTGGCCACAGGGCTGAGGACAGAGGGGGAGAACCCTGTGATCTCCCAGGTTCTCAGGGTCTCCCAGTAGGACAGGGCTGTGCACACAAAGGGGAGCCACATACAGCTTCAGGTTCTGTGTCTGACCGGTTTTCTAACACACGCTGACATGAAAGTCCCTGTCCACTAATCACCACAGACTTTGGTTCAGGCAGGAGCAGATCCCCAGGCCATAACAGCTGAATATAGACCAGGGTGGGCCCCACAAACATACCAGGTAGCCTCAGTCTCCTGGGATGAGACCCTGACCCCAGAGTCCCTGTCACTTGTTCCAGCTGCTGACTCCAGGGATGAAGGCTCCTCTTCCAGGGAATCAACACTAATCCCTCCATCCCCAGGCTGGGTTGGAAGAAGGGCAGGAGGAGAGACCCCCAGGGTCATGGGCTAGGAAGAGGGGAGGCTCCTGGAGGAGTGAGGAGATGGAGGAAATAGGGGCTTTAGGGGAGGGAGGCCAACAGGAGAGGAGGGAGAGAGCCAGAGGGTGGGGGCAGGGAAGGGTCAGCTTAGGGGACACTGGGTGGGAGGGATGGTCTGTTTGGGGAGAGGCCCAGGGGCTCTGGCTGGGGCTAGGAGAGTCTCTGCTGTCAGTTGGGCTATGACCACACAGAGGTCGCCTGTGGTCAGCTGGGAAACTGTACTTAAGTGTAAGGCCTTCTCCATGCAGAGACATATGGTATAATTCAAACACACAGGGAAGAAGAGAAAAGAAGATAAAGGGGGTAATTTAGGGCTCCTCTCTTCCAGAGCAAAGCACCCTTCTGTTGGGGTGACAGGGAGAAGCAAGGAATCCAGAGGAAGGGAGAAAAAGGCCTGTGCCACCTGCTAGGGGCAGCCCTGGACCCTGACCCGGGGTTCCAGAGCCCCTCCCTGTGCTGGGACCTCACAGCCCAGTGTGAGTCCATCTCAGCTCACAGCCCTCAGCCCCTGGACACCATCTCAGGCACCAGGAGCCCCTGCACCAGGAGGAGTGGCCCAGGCCTTGGACTCCATATTGTGGAGCACAGAAAACAGGAGGTGGGAGGAGCCTGGAGTCTGATGTGGCCACAGGAGAGCAGCCAGGAGAAGGGGCCGTGAATGCTGACTCACTTCTCCCTAAAAGGGAACGTGTCTCCCTATTCCCATGCTCCAGGGCAGGTGTCCACACTCCATACCCAAGGTGACCAGGGGGAGACCACCCAGGCTTTGAAGCCCATAGAGTGGCCCCTTCCCCCCCTCCATACCTGGGAGCCAGAACCTGGTGCTCTCTCTCTTCGTGCCCTTCCTGGGCCAAAGAGATGCCCTCTGGGCTCCTGACTCTTAAGTTAAAGGGCTGGTGATCCTGGACCCAAATCAACTTTTTGATCCTCAATATTGACCTAGGGGTTGAGGGTCAGGGGATGAGTTTCCAGGGTCTCCTATGTGGCAGCTGCACCAGGCCTTCCAGCTGGGCAGAATGATCAGAATCTGGACGTAAGACTGGGCCAGAAGGACTTTAATGCCAAACAAACCTACTACCTGGCCAGGGCGCCGGGACTCCCAAATGCAGGATCCTGCAGAGGCTGGTGGTCTGTGTTAGACTGACTCCTGGGGCACATTAAAAAAAAAAAAAAAAGATTAAATATTTATTTATTTTCTTACACCATTAATTTTTGTACAGTATTTGATTTTTCCTCTCAGATGTAGTCCCCATAGTTTCCCCACCACTGTGATCCATCATCACACTCCCCTGCGCTCTTGCTTCCCCTGTTTTGACCCTCTCCACCTCCCCTGCTGAATGCCTTAGATTTATGCCAGCTTGTAAGTTTTGTTGTTTTCCTGACCCTTTGTTCCATTTCTCTGTGTTCCACATACAGGTGAAGCCAAATGATATTTATCTTTTTTCCTTATCACTTATTCTGCTTAGCATAATCCCTTCTAGCCCCACCCTCGTTGCCACAAATGGCATGAGTTCATCTTTTTTGATTGTTGAGTAGTAGTCCATCATATGAATATGCTATAACTTTTTGATCCATTCCTCTGTTTTGAAACAGTTGGGTAATTTTCATATCTCAGCTTCCTTTTGAGTTAGAATTTTTGTGTTTTGGATAGATTCCTGGGAGTGGAATTGCTGGTCATACGGTAAATGCATGTTTAATAATTTGGGGAAACTCCACACAGCTTTTAATAGTGGTTGGATCAGGTTATGTTCCCACCAGCAGTGTAAGAGGATATCTTTTTCTCCACATCCCCATCCCCATTTGTTGTTTCAGGTTTGTTTTTTTTAATATGGACCTTTCTCACAGGTGTGAGGTGGTATCTCATAGTGGTTTTGATTTCCATTTCCCTGATTATAAGTGATGTTGAACACTTTTTCTTATTCCTGTTGGCCATTTGTATTTCCTCTTTGGAAAAGTGTCTTTTTAGTTCTTCTGCCCATTTAATGAATGTTGTTGTTTGCTTTGTTTTTGTTGGGTTGTATAAGCTCTTTGTAGATATTTTATATCAGTCCCTCATCAGTTGTAGGATGTGCAAATATTTTTTCCCATTAGATAGGGTGACTCTTCATTTTAGTGACTGTCTCTTTTGCTGCACAGAAACATTTAGTTTGATGTAGTCCCAGCTGTTTCTCTTCTCTTTTGTTTTCCATGTTTCTGGAGGGAAGTCCTCAAAGATGTTTCTGAAGTTTATGTCACAGAGTGTTTTGCCAATGTTTTTTCTATATAGTTTTATGTTTTCGGGACTAGCATTCGGGTCTTAACCATTTTGAGTTGATTTTTTGTGTGTTGCAAGATAGTAATCTAATTTCATTCTTTTGCATGTGGCAGTCCAGTTTTCCCAGCACCATTTGTTGATGAGTCTTTCCTTACTCCAGTGTATATTCCTTGTTCCTTTGTCATAGATTACTGTGGTTTTATTTCTGGGCTTTCCTTTTGATTCTATTGGTGTGTGTGTGTTACACTTTCAATGCTATGCTGCTTTTATTGTAACACTTTGTAGTATAGTTTGGAGTCTGGGAGTGTGATGCTCCATTCTCCTCCCTTTTAGTCAGGAGAGTTTTCACTATTTGTGGTTTTTTTTTTTTTTGTGGTTCCATATGAATTTCATCAATATTCGTTCCATTTCTTTGAAGAAAGTCATTGAGACTTTTTATTGGAATTGCATTGAGTCTGTAAATTGGTTTTGGTAGGATGGCCATTTTGATGTCTTCTCCTATTTCTTTTAAAAGTGTTTTGTAGTATTCCTTGTAAAGTTCATTTACCTTCTTTATAAGATTTATTCCCAATTTTTTATAATTGTAGATGAGATGATTTTCTTAATTTCTTCCTCTTGAGATTGATTGATTGATTGCATGTAGGAAGGCTACTGATTTTTCTGTTTTGATTTTGTAACCTGCTACTTTACTAAGCTGATTTATTGTTTTCATTAGTTTTTCTGTGGAATTTTTAGGATTCTCTCTATATATTATCATATCATCTGCATATAGTGGCAGTTTCATTTCTTCTTTCCCAATTTGGGCTCCTTTTATGTCTTTATCTCGCCTAATTGCTCTAGCTAGGACTTCTAGTACTACGTTAAAAAGCTGTGGTGAGAGTGGACATCCTGGTCTTGTTCCAGATCTTAATGGGAAGGCTTTCGATTTTTCACCATTGAGAATGATGTTAGCTGTGTGTTTGTCATATATGGCTTTCATTGTGGTAAAATCTTTCCCTTTCAACCCAAGATTTTTGTGAGCCTTCATCATAAATAGATGTTGGACTTTATCAAATGCTTTCTCAGCATCTATTGATGTGATCATGTGGTTTCTATTTTTCTTTGTGTTGATGTGGTATATTAATTACATTAATTAATTTTTGGATGTGAACCATCCTGGTGTCTCTGGGAAAATCCCACTTGATTGTGATGTACAATCCTTTTGATGCGTTGGATTCAGTGTGCTAAGATTTATTGAAGATTTTTGTATCTGTGGTCATCAGGGAGATTGGTCTGTAGTTTTCTATGTGTTGTTTTGTTTGGTTTTGGTATTAGCACAATGTTGACCTCGTAAAACGAATCTGGTAGTTTTCCTTCTTTCTTGCCGTTTTGTAGGATAAACATTAATTGATCTTTGAGTGTTTGGTAGAAATTGTTTATGAAACCATATGATCCTGGGCTTTTGTGTTTTGGGAGGGTTTTGATTACTGTTTCAATTTCACTGCTTGTAATTGGTTTAAGTTTTCAGTTTCTTCTTTGTTCAGTTGGGTAATTGTATAGTCCTAAGAATTTGTCCATCTCATCTAGATTGTTGAACTTGTTTGCATATAAATGTCCATAGTGATCTCTTATTATCCTCTGGATTTCTATTGTGCTGTTGTAGTTTCTCCTCTTTCATCTATAATCCTATTTATTTGGGTCTTTTTCCTTTTTGTCTTTGTGAACCTTGCTAGAGGTTGGTCTATTTTGTTATAATTTTTTGAAGAACCAGCTTTTGGTTTCATTGATCTTTTGGATTGTCTCTTTTATTTATATTGCATTTATTTCTGCTTGAATTTTTATTATTTCTTTTTTTTTCTACGGCTTTTGATTTTTTTGTTGTTGTTATTCTTTCTCTCATTCCTCTAAGTGGGGGATAATGTTATTTCTTTGGATTATTTCTTGCTTCTTGATATGACCTTCTTGATATGCTATATGCTTTCCTCTTAATAACACTTTTGCTGAATCCATACTTCCTGGAATGGTGTGTGATCTTTGTCATTGGCTTCAAGGTATTTTTTATTTTTTTTCTTTGATTTCCTCATTAACCCAATGGACTCTCAGTAGCATGTTGTTCAGTCTCCATGTAGTAGGCAATGTCCTTGCTTTCTTTTCATGGTTCATTTCTAGTTTGATGCCTTTATCATCTGAGGAGAGACTTGGTATGATTTCAGTCTTTATATAATTTTTCATGTTTGTGTTGTGACCCCCCTGTGTGCTTCACCCTGGAGAATGATCCACTTGTACTTGAGAAAAATGTGTATTTTGGTTTGCTTGTTTTTTTTTTTTTTTTTTTCTTGAGGGGGTAGCAGTATCCTATAGATATTTATTAGTTCCATGTGGTCTAGATTTTCATTTAATGTGTCCTTGTTGATTTTCTGTCTTGTTGCTCTGTCCCTTGGTGAGCGTGTAGTATTGAAGTCTCCTACCACATGTTTTCAGAGCTAATAGTAATTGTCTAATGTATTTTGGTGCTCCCTTATTTGATGAGCATATACTGATGAGTGTTATGACTTTCTGGTGTATTATCCCCTTGATCATTATATAGTGTCCTTGGTGTCTCCTGTCACCCTTTTTTGTGAAGTCTGTTTTATCTGCTATAAGTATGGTTACCCCTGCCTTCTTTGGGGGCCATTTGTTTGTTTGTAGAATTGTTTTCCAAACCTTTACTTTCAATATATGCTTCTTTAGAACTTAAATGTATTTCCTGGAGGCAGAAGAAGTTTGGGTTCTGTGTTTGAATCCAGCATGCTACTGGTGAATTTAGTCCATTGACACTTAGATACATGGAGTCTATTATTGCCATTGGTGATTGTTTCACGATTTTCCTCACTACCTTCTTCAGTTTTTCCTGTTCATTCCTCTGTTGGCTTAGATTTTAAGGCTTCTTGTAATGTTTCTTGGAGTGGGGGTTTAATGGTAGTGAATTTCTCAGATTGTGTTTTTACAAGAAGGTTCTTAATTTTCATTCACAAAGGAAGGAGAGCTATGCTAAAGTATTCTTTTTCCACCATGTTGTTGACATCATTCTCCCAAACCTAATAAATTTAAAAGGACATAAATAATATGATAAATGTCACACACAGGGCAGGAAATACAATAACTAAAAGAAATATGGAACATAGCAAATATGTGCAAATGCACTTCTGCATAAACAAAAGACAAAAAAGAAATGAAAATGGAAATTAAAAATACTTTCAGAATATTGATAATGAAGAAACAGCATATCAAAATTTATAGGATGTATTAAAGCCTGTAGAGGGAAGTTTATAGCTGTAAATGACTAAATTAATAAAGAAAATTCTATAAACAATTACCAAAAGGTCCTCTTTAAATCAAAGGAAAAAGAGGAGCAAGATAAATCCAAAACACACAAAGCAAAGAAAATTAAATAAGTCAGAAATGAATGAAATAGAGAAAAGAGACACAATACATAAAATAACTAAGTTAAATGTGTTCCACTGAAAGTTCAATGAAACTGACATATTTTCAAGTAGACACACTAAAAAAAGAAAAAAAAAATCAAACTTTTCATGTATGTAGTGAAAGAAGGACTTTATGTGACCATACAAAAATAAAGAGAATTATAAAAGAACTCTATGGGAAAGAATATGCCAAGTATTAGAGAACTTAGATAAAAACAGATTCATAAAAAAAAAAAAATCAACTACTTAAGTAGTTCAAGATGAAACAGGCAATTTAAACATACCTATAATAATTACAAGATTGAATCAGTTATTAAAATCTACCCACATATAATGCTCTAGCCCAAATGTCCAAATAGTTCCAAAGTATATAGGCAGTAAAACTACCCGATCATTATATGAGGCCAACATTGTGCAGATACCAGAACAGATCAAGTTGTCACAAGAAAAGAAAACTGCAGGCCAATATCTCTTATGAATATACGCTCAAGAAATACTAGCAAAATATAGTAAATCCAAACCTAAATAAGGGACCAGGAAAAAGACTAATTATAATAAAGTAAAAATCAAAACCAACAAGCAACTATAAACCAGAGGCACACTACAGTGGGGGGAGAAGGGAGTAGGATCAAAACAAATGTGGTAGGAATTTTATGGGGGCAATAACCAAAATGAAAATGTATACATTGTACAAAAATGAAAAATTATGTAAAAAAATATACAAAATTATGGGCCTCCCCTGGTGGCACAGGCGGTTAAGTGCCACGCTGTGAAGCTTTCCATAGCCTCTGCAGCGCCGGTTCAATCCCGGCCTGCTGGCGAGGGTCCCACATGGTGCGGCAGACCTCTCCTGTCTTGCCCGCTACTTCCCTCAGCAGTGTATTTCATCAGTCTGCCTGTTCTGTTCCCCCACTCTGGCTCTGGTGAATTCTCTCATCCTCCCATGCTTCTGACTGTATCCAGTGCTTATATAAATAAATAAATAAATAAAAATCTTTAAATAAATAAATAAATAAATCTTTAAAAAAATATGTTGTGGTCTTGGACCTTAGGTTTTAAGTAAGAGTTAAATTTGGGTACTTATATGTTCTTTGTAAAGATTCTAGCTTCTAGGGCCTCCCTGGTAGTGCAAGGGGTTAAGATGCAACCTAAGAAGCTGTCCGCAGCCTCTGCAGTACGAGTTCAATCCCCCAGCCGGCCAGAGAGCAGCCCAAATGGCGAAGCAGGCCTCTCCTGACTTGCCTCTGCTCCCCTCAGCAGTGTACTTAGGCCAATCTGCCTGTTCTGTTCCCCACTCTGTCTCTGGTGAGTCCTATCACCCTCCCGCACATCTGGCCTATACCCTGGTTCGTGTATAAATAAATAAAATAAATCTTTAAAAAATATATATACAAAATTTAAAAAATTAAAAAAAAGGAATTTCACCAAAGGGGAAAAAAAAAGAATGATATTTTTCAGTTGTCTTCCCTGGGGGGGGAAAATAAAATTTCATTATACATTTTTCCAATCTGACAAAATCTGTAACACCAAGAATGAACCTTAATGTAAACTATGGACTTGGGGTAATTATAGTGTATCAGTGGAGGTTTATCAGTTGCAACAAAGGTGTTAGTCTGGTGGGGATGTTCGTAATGGGGGAAGCTATAAGTATGTGGGGACAAGAGCTATAAGGAAATTAATGTACCTTCCCCACAATTTGGCTGTGAATCAAAAACTGTTCTAAAAATAACATCCTTTAAAAAACGAAAAAATGTATAGAAATCCAACCCAGCAACATATAAAAAGAATTATGCAGAATAACTAAGTAGAATTTATTCCAAAATCAAGCCTGAGTTAACCTCCAATTCAATTACTGTAATACACCAAACCATGTAATAAAAAACAAAAACCTCAAGCTTATCTCAGAATGTGTTGTAAAGGATTTGACAAGAAGAGCACGGCAAGTTGGCAGCAGAGTGAAGATACCGGCTCACCTCCTCCTTATATTCACACTAAAGTACAGCAGTACAAATTCATATCCCCTAAAAGATGAGCAACAGTCCAGCAGAACCAGGTGGGGAAATATTTAATTGAACAGTGTGTGCAGGATACAGGGAATATAGATCATAAGGGGGACCCTCCACAGGGCTGAACAGGTCTCCACAGAGACACTTTACAGGGGCTTAACCACACTGGGCTCTGGAGATCCAGCACTGGGAACTTTGGAGGGGTTGCCCAGAGCTGGCCTCCAGGACAGGGGGTGCACTGTTGGAAAACCACAGGGGCAGAGTCAGAGTGATGACTGATGACACTGGTGCTCCCTATATAGAATAGCTAGAGCACAAACTGGAGAGAAGTGCCAGATGGGATCATCCATCTCTCCTAGAAGAGGCTGTTATTTGTAGTGAGAGGTTGTGATGTTCTAAACATTAGCCATCACTGAACATCCTTACTCCCCCTGCCCACCAACTCCCCACCCTCCCATACCCCCACTCTCCATACCCCCTCCCAGCTGCCTGAAACAGGATCAAAACACAAGTAAAAGCATCCAGTAGCTGGTATTTAATATCAACTGCATTTTAACCCAGGAGAAAACAACCCAGGAGAAAGCTGTGCACAGGAAAGCTCAGTGTGTGTCCAGTGCTGAATTAAGTTCCCAAACTTAGCATAAGGGCTGAGGTTAGCCTAAGTCTATTCAAGATATTTAGGGTGAGGAGTTGCCCTAGAGGAGGGGATCACTGTGGGCCCCTTCCCACAACTCTGGTACCTACAGCACAGGAGGAAGCTTGAGACCCTGACACTCACTGGAGGTGATTCTTCAGGCCTCCTGCCCTGGGTCCTTCTTCTATACAGTTCTCCGGTTACCCGAACAGGTACAAAGGGCACAGTCTGCAGGTTAGCCCTGGTACCTGCTATAAACACAACAATGAAGAGACAGAAGAACAAATCACAAATGCTGGAGCAAACAACAACCAAAACCCTGAGAGAAGCCTCTGTCCAGCAGACTCTGGCATCTGCCTGAAGAGGAGCTAAAGTGAACAGTTATAATATCACCATGGAACTTAAACAAAAAATGCATGATGTAAATCAGGAACAGAATAAAGACTGGGATACTCTTAAAGTTAGAACCAGCATCAAAATATTAACAACAAATTATAAAATACAGGGCCTCAATAACAGACATACATAAGTAATGGAGAAAATGAATGAACTCAAAAAAGATAATATCAGAGAAAATGCAAATAAAACAAATAGTGAAAAAAATTTAAATGAAAATAGTGTATGACTGGGACAATGTAGCCCCTTGAACCATTGCTGTAGGAAGTCAGGGACCTCTCAATTCCCCTCTGGAGCTGAGGGGTGGAGGGCACAAACAAAGGCGAGCAGGACAGCGTGCACACCGAGCAAGGCTGCTGCAGCCCCACATACCTGTTTTGGACTTAGAAGAGACAGGGAGAGATCGCCATCAAGGGGAACTGGGGGCACTGGGAAGTGCAGCCCCTGCGCCAGTGTTGGAAGCCAGAGGCCCCCAGGATCCCCTTCTGGAACTGAGTAAATACAGAGGGAGGGGATCTTCCACAACATCACTACCCTTGTGGAGTCCGCTGTAGCAGAGCTGGACTCGGTCGGGCCACCCGTTCCCAAATCCCAGAAGGAGCACCCAAAAGCCAGGCCTACCAGAACCAGCAACAGTGTCCCCGTGCATAGAACAAATTAGAAAACAAACAACAGGGAGAAGGGAAAATACAAATAACCAAGAAACCCTCAGGGGAAGGACATACCACAAAAAGAAAATCAGCCACCAGAGCTCAACAACAATGACATGGAAGAGCTTGTCGACCTGCCTGAGAGAGAATTTAAAATTTTCATGATTAAAAAATAAAGAAGATGAAAAGGAAAAGAAAGATATGAGAAATATAATTAATGAATTGAAGAATGAAATTGAGACCTGAAAGGAGGAAATGAAGGAAGCGCAGGGATGAAAAAATGAGTGGAGGAGCTAAAGAACTCTGAGAAAAGCAACAAAAACAGAATTGATGAAATAGAAGAACTAATTAATACTCTTGAAGATACAGAAATAAAAAGAACCAAAAAAGAAAAGGAAAGATATGTCCAAAGGAAAAAGAATGAAGAAACTCTTCGAGAACTATCTGACACCATGAGGAAATGAAATATAAGAGCTATAGGTATCAGGGCCTCCCTGGTGGCGCAAGGGGTTAAGCACTGTTCTATGAAGCAATCCGCAGCCTCTGCAGCATTCCCCTGCCACCAGGGAGCAACCCATATGGCGCAGCAGACCTCTCCTATCTTGCCCACTGCTCCTGCTCCCCTCAGATCCTCTCAGCAGTGTATTTCAGTGGATCGGCCTGTTCTGCTCTCCACTCTCTCTCGTGAATCTTCCCACCCCCCACATCTCTGGTCTGTATCCAGCCCTTGTATGCATAAATAAATAAATCTTTTTAAAAAAAAGTTATAGGTATCGGACCTCCCTGGTGGCACAAGGGGTTAAGACGCAACCTATGAAACTATCAGCAGTCACTGAAGCAGGAGTTCGATCCCCAGCCAGGGAGCTGCCCACATGGCACAGCAGACCTCTCCTGACTCAGCCGCTGCTCCCCTCAGCAGTGTGTTTCAGTCAGTCTGCCTGTTCTGCTCCCCATTCTGTCTCTGGTGAATCCTCTCACCTCTGGCCTGTACCCCAGTTCTTGTATGCATAAATAAATAAATCTTAAAAAAAAAAAAAAAGGAGTTATAGGTATCCCAGAAGGTGAGGAGAGACACCAAGACACTGAGAAACTATTCAAGGAAATTAAGCATGGAGTTTGGTAATTGTGTCAACATTGCTTTATTAGCTGTAAAAAAATAAACAACTTTAGTCATGTAAGATGTTAACAAAGTGGAAATGGTGTGGGATAATCAAGAACTGTACTACCTTTGCAACTTTTCTGTAAATTTAACAATATTCTTTAAATGTTATTATTTTTTTTAATGTCCTCAATACTAAATAGGCAGTAGAAGGAAAAAATTATCTACTTCCAGTCCCTGTTGTCCAGGGACTGGAGAGAGGGGTTCTGGGAGAAAAGCTGGAAACCTCACACACAGGGCAGGCTCCGGAGTCTCCTCTCCTCTGAGCCCTGCTGCTCTGACTCCTCACAGAGCATCTCACCCCCAGGACACCGCCCTCCAGGACCCCCAACTCTGCCCACCTCAGCCCCAGCCCCGTCCTGGCGGCTCCACCAGAATCCGGAGCAGCGCGGCAGCGCCCCCGTGTGGCCACAGGGCTGAGCACAGGAGCCCAGAGCCGCCCTTTCTCCTGCTCAGCCAGGCCCTCCCCAGGCTCCCTGGGCCCCCAGCGGCAGGACAGGGATCTGCTCACAAGGGGGCGCCCAAGTCTGTGTCAGTTTAAGCATCCCTATGTTTTGTCTCTGGTGGTCTCCGGGACGTAACAACTGGCCCCTAGGTGCTGGACAAATCCCTAAATATATAGGTCGCCTTAGTCTCTTGGGATGGAAACTTAGATCCCAGGGTCCCTGTAATTTGTTTCTGCTTCTGCTTCCAAGGACGAAAGTCCCTCCTCCTGGGAATCACTTGACATTCTCCATCTTTTGGATGAGGGGAGGGCCCTAGAAGAGACCCCAGGGCGCTGGCTAGGAAGATGGGAAGGCTCCTGGAAAAGAAAGCAGAGAATGGAAATGGGGACTTTAGGGGACAGAGGTGGAAAGGGGTGCAGGGGGAGCCAGAGAGGACCGGGCAGGGAAGGGGCAGCATAGGGGACACTGTGGGGTGAAGGTCTGTGTGGGTGACACGGGCTCTCACTGGGGGGCTGGAGCGTCTGTCTCCCCTGGGGGGATGCAGCAGTGCTGGCCTGTAACTGCCCAGGGAACTGCGCACTGGTGTCACACACACACACACGCACATGTTGGTGACAAGAGGATTGTAACAGGGGGTCCCAAGGGAGGACCCGGGTCCCTGCCCCATTCAAGGAGGGTGGAGCTATGCTGGGAGCCATGTTAATCATGTTGTCCTGAAAAGTCAGGAATCTCCTTAGCTGACTCCTGCTAGATTCTCCTCATTTGTTTATGGCTAGTTTATGGCTACCATTGTTAAAATTCACATTTAAAAGTAAAACTGCGAATGCTTTTTGATCAATTACTGAATAACCAAATTGATGGCAAATAATTAGTAATTCTTGGCCAAAAGGCATCAATTCAACATTTGGCCTTTCATTAACAAGTGAAAAAACTTCTGGGAACAAAAGGCTGTAAACATCCCTCATCCCTAGGCCAAGTCTTTAATATGAGTATGTGGTCTTTTGAGGCAAGGGCTAAATGGAGAAGGAAATTCTTTTACTTTAAAGTTAAAGATAGCAGTTGGGTGGCAGACGCCAGCCATGCTCCAAGTACAAGAAAATTCCTAATAAGCCAGGAAGGCCCATTGCCGGCTCCTGCTAAATCCTTCCTGTTTGTTTAGGGCTGATTCCCCTGGAGGTGACAATGGGTATGGTAGCTGTTAGAGTATGCATTCAAGAAAAAGTCAACAGCAATTTTGTGACTGGTTGAGCTAATAACCAGGGCAGCACAAATAATGCACTTGGAAATAGTCAATGTTACAACTGTTACTGAGCAGCCCCGATATAAAAACGGGTTGCCTGGCTGTGGGTCCTCACCCGGGCGCTTAAAAGGGACTTATTAATACTCCACTGCAGGCACACACAAAAGGTTAATAAAAGGTTTATTTACAAGGGAAGGGGAAATGAGGACATGTACAACTCAGGGAGAAAATAGGGAAATAAAGCCTTTAATGCGTCCTACCCGATCCGCTGACCTGGAAACACAAAAGCACTCCCAGAGCTGGCCTAATGATGCGAGCTGGTGGAGAGGCAAAAAAAAAAAAAAAAAAAAAAAGGGGGGGGGAACCCCCCCAAAGCCCACGTGTCTGTTTTATACCAAACCTGGCTGCTTAACCCCACCCTCAGATTCTAGCAACCTTCCCTTTGGTGGTGATGGGATTTGTCTCTCCCAATGTCTTTTGGCTTTGGCCTGGGGTGGGGGTGGAGTCCACAAAACCTGTATAGAATTAGCTTTAGGACATCCTTTTCCCCCTAACAATTCCCCCCTTTCACTTTTTGCCACCATTTCCATGGCGATGAAGATTGAATATATGGATGCTGGGATGCAGTCTCAAATGAAAATTTTTACCGGGTTCCAGTGTGGAAGAAAACCAATCCCTCCAGGTATTGTCCATTGTGGAAAGCAAAAGTCCTCCATTCCTGGAAAAAAACAGTTCATCAGTCCAAGCCCAAAAAAAAAAAAAAAAAAAAAAAAAATCTGGAGATCTGGAGGCATTAGCCAAAACAAGACAGCAAATACGTCAAAATCACAGGGGAAAAAAATCTCAAAATGGTTCTGTTATAGGGCAGCCCCGATATTGAACGGGTTGTCTGGCTGTGGGTCCTCACCCGGGCGTTTAAAAGGGACTTATTAATACTCCACTACAGGCACACACAAAAGGTTAATAAAAGGTTTATTTACAAGGGAAAAGGAAATAAGGAAAATGTACAATTCAGGGAGAAAATAGGGAAATAAAGTCTTTAATGCGTCCTGCTCGATCCGCCGACCTGGAAACCCAAAAAGCACTCTCAGAGCTGGCCGGACGCTGAGAGCTGGCGGAGAGCCAAAATGGGGGGCCCCTCCAAAGCCCACGTGTCTGGCTTTATACCAACCTGGCTGCTTAACCCCACCCTCAGGTCCCAGCCACCTTCCCTTTGGTGGTGATGGGATTTGGAGTTCCCAGTGTCTTTGGCTTTGGCCTGGGGTGGGGGTGGAGTCCACAAAGCCTGTATGGAATTAGCTTTAGGACATCCTTTTCCCCCCTAACAGTTCAACACAAATTTTCTCAACCTTGATCCCAAACTTTTAACAGCATAGCAAAAGTTTGCAGACTAAATCTACTTTTAAACAATTTAACCTATTTTTGCATAAAATCACAGGGCAGAATAACTGAACAGCAATTTTTAGCTGGCTTTGTTGGATACTCCATACAGGATCAGAGCGAACCATTGGCATCCGGTCCATGTAGGCTTCAGGAACAAAGTTGGTCTCATCAGACTCCACCTGGGCTTTCCTCTTCTTGAGGGTACCAGGGACTTTTCGTTGGCCGGGTTGTCCAGTCCTGCCAATGGAGGCAAGCTTCCTCACCTTCTTTGGAGGTCTCTGGAACCCTACGGACAAAGCAACAGGTTCTCCTCTTCTTGGTTCAGCTCTGTTTCAACTTTCTGGAAGAACTCCACTCAAAGCCACACAATCAAACTCATGTCCAATTTTTTAGTTTAAGCAGACAAAATCCCTATGAAAGTTATGCAAAAACAGACTCTGAGATAAGTAGTAAAAGATTACTACCACTATTTTTATGCTGTGTTGGTATCAAGGGGAGAGAAAATGCAAACACAAGTTAGCTTTGCTGGAAAAAAAAAAAAAATGCAAACTTGTTGCAGATCCTGGTCACCAAAACAAGAAAACTTTGTGGATTCAGAACAAAATGCAAAAAAAAAAAAATTACCAGTATTACGTTAAAGAAAACATAGTAAATATCAGGTGTATTCAGTCCTGTGTAGGAAATTTGTACTCTCAACAGTTCCATCATTAAGAATCTGTTGACGTATTTTTTTTCCCTATTTTTCCAGAAACAATTTCTGTCAATAAACAATTGAAGTATACAGTATTATAAGGTGACAATCACCATTGACAATTTACATACATATCAGGTACTGAGAGGTTTTATACACATTTTAGAAAACCAATGTTAACATTTCTGTATACGCCAAAGTTTTAGCATTTTCCCAAGTGACAATGCTTCCCTTCCAGTTTTACTTCACTAGGTAAGCCAAATAGAACAAATTCATCTAATACCTTTCCCAGGAGGAAAGGGAGAAACTTTGTGGAGTGTCTCAGGAGCTCTACTGAGGTTCCACAAAATTTCCTTGCATCAGCCAAATGACAGGCTACCAAATTTGTACCTGAATTTAGATTTCTGGGAAGCTTTGCCATAAATATAATAAAAATAGCAGAAATAACAATATTCAATCTCTATGAAGCACTGGCTTAGTTCAGTAGTATAATGTTGACAATGAAACCATAACCTTTAGTTTTTCTCATAACTGGAGACTCTTTTTTTTTTTTTTTCCCCAAAGTCTATGGGCACCATGTATACCAATTTGTCAACCACTGGAGGCCAAGACAAGGACACAAGGAAAGGACATAAAGACATACAATATATAGAAACAAAGAGCTCTTTAGTTACCATTTATGACACGTAGGATAGCTCATATGACTGCAGTTTCACTCATATGCCAAAGTAACAAAAAAACAAGCAGAGAAAAAAAAAAACCTCAAAGTTAAAAAAAAAAAAAGGTAAAATGAAATAACAAAATCAAGATTGAAAACATTTCTATGTAAAAAAAATACTATCAGCATATGCATGATCCTAGATGTTATTTCATATCTCCTAAACTTTGAAAGGAAGAAGATTGGTTAGAGCATGTTAGTTTTTTTTTTTTCCCCCCCTCAGGGTTTCTTCAGAAAAAAATGAGTCCTTGGGTATCCTGCAACAATAACTGGAAAAGAAGTCAGTAACATTCAAGTTTTTTCTGTTTCTTAAACAAATATCTCAAGTCCTCAATGGGTTCACAAGACCAGTGGGACTTCGTCTCTGGGTCAGTTCCTACTGGCGCTTGCTTAACTCAGGGTTTTATGCCTGCAAGTTTCAAAGAAGTATGTGTGCTCAGCAAAACGTCATATGGACCAGTCCATTTTTCTGACAGCTGGTTTTGGGCATCCCCACTCTGCCATGTCTTCAGTAAGACCTGATCTCCAGGTCTGAAGGGATGCAATGGTTGATCAGGAGGCATAGAGATCCTAGGGGTTGCAAAGTTGTGAATTACTGCCAGAACCTCCTGGATGTGTTTCACATATTGTGTGATCCGGCAATCTTGTGCTATTTCTGGACTGGCTTTCAGAACTGAGGCCTGGAATGGTCTTCCAAACACAATCTCAAAGGGGCTTAATTGTAGCCCACTTCTAGGTGCCACTCTTATTTGGAGGAGGGCAAGGGATAGCACCTGGTCCCAACGAAGGTGTGTTTCTTGCACAGTTTTGCCAAGGTTTTCTTTAAAGTGTGGTTCATTTTCTCCGTTTGTCCGGAAGACTGCGATCTCCATGCAGCATGCAATTTCCGGTTGATCTGTAATGTACTGCTCACTGCATGAGTAACGTCAGAGACAAATGCTGGCCCATTATCACTCTGGATAGAGTCTGGCAATCCAAAGCGAGGGATTATCTCCTTCAGCAGCTGTTTTGCAAACTCAGAAGCTTTTTCCATCTTTGTAGGAAATGCTTCCACCCATCCTGAGAATGTGTCCACAAAAACCAATAGGTATTTGAAGTTGCCTGTTGTTCTAGGCATTTATGTTAAGTCCACCTGCCAGTCCTCAAAAGGGCACTTGCGAGGGGGCAGAGCAACATGGCAGCGAGGAGACGCTGCGAGTAAGATCTCCCATTAAAAAAAGTTAATAGGGAGGAAAAGCGGCAAGTCCCAGTGAGAACCGGGACACGGAAGATAAACGGGTGACTCCAGCAAACTGCCCGAAGAAGAAAGTGGCCATAAAAGAGGACCAGAAGGGAGGGAAGCGCAGAACCCTGCTCCCCTCCCCGCCCACAGAGGCGGCACTCTCCGACCCGCAGAGAGGAGGGAAAACAACAAACTAAAACGACCAACAAGAACAAACGACGCAGCAAGCGGGACTGTGAGTGGAAAGGAACTATTGCAGCCACCACACCCCGTGAACGGGAGCTGTGGAGAACCCTGCAGGATTCGCCACAGAGGTGAGCTCCGGGCGCCATTGAAGAGAGACCCCGTCCCGGGGAGGAGACCAGGACCAGCACACAGCCCCGGGCCGCCCAGTAAGCTTGCACGGAAAGCGGCGCGCTGGAAAAGCAGACGCGGATCGGGATCAGGATCGGGATTGGGATTGCGCGGAAAGGCGACACGGAGCTGAAACTGAAACGGGATCGCGCAGAAAAGCAGAGCAGTTGAAAAAGCAGTGCGGTTGAAAAGCAAACGCGGATCCGGATCGGATCGCAACTGCCCAGGTCCCCGCGCCTGCGACCTAGGCTTGCGGGGAGATGCGTGGAGGCCCTCACCGTGTGAGCAGGAACCAGGCGCCCAGGCACGGGAGCGGGATTCAAAAGGCGCCATTCCCGCGCCACTGAACTGGGCTACAGCCCGCGTCCTGGAACTGAGGGCTTTGGAACTGAGACTTGGGGCACGAAATTAGGGGCGTGCGTTCCCCACGACGGTGGGGCACAAGGCAGACACAGCACCCCAAAGCCGTTGAGGTGTACCCTACCATCCCCGCTCTGTTCCCTGTCCCACGGGGTGGATAATCAGCTCCCCAAGGGCTCTAGGAGAGATCTCTGGCACCACCTAGCGACTTGAAACCAGCAGAGGCTCCTGAAGGAGCTAGTGGCCAGCTGGGGAGTTAGCCCACGCCGGGCCCCTTCCGACCAGTAGTCTGAGCCCACAGGGGGAGCGAGCACCCACAGCCGGGGCAGACCAGGCGCGCAGAAGAGTGTGCCTGAGACTGGACGCGCAGGGAGTGTGTCCCACATCACCATTTTAGAACAGGGACATTTCTTCAGTAAAGACTACCTACAGAAGGCTTCCTCAGGAGCCAGAGGTGAGCGGGGGAAGTTCGCCCACGCCAGACTCCCTCTGGCCTGCAGTCCAAGCCCAGAGGGGGAGCAGGAACCCACCGCCGGGGCAGACCAGGCTCACAAGGGAGTGTGTCCCCACATCGGCATTTTAGAACAGGGACCTTTCTCCGGTAAAAACTGCTTGAAACTGACAGATGACTCCTGGAGGAACCAGAGGGGAGCAGAGAAGCTCACCCAAGATGCCGGCCAGTCCCAACTACACAGTGTCCCAACGCATACGGCAAATTAGAAAACAGACAGTAGGGAAGAGAAGAACCACACGCAACCTAGCTACTCCCCAGGGAAAAAGCACACCACAAAAAGAAAACCAGCCCCAGATTGCAACGACAGTAACTTGGAAGAACTTCTGAGCCTTCCAGAAAGAGAATTTAAAATTGCCGTGATTAAAAAACTGACAGAAGTCATAAAGGAAAACAATGATAAGGGAAAAATAATCAACGATCAGAAGAACGAAATTGAGTCACTAAAGAGGGAAGTAAAAGAAATGCAGGAGATCAAAGAATTAATGGAAGAACTAAAGAATTCTGGGAAAAGCAATGAAAGCAGAATAGATGAAATGGAAGAACGAATAAGTTCTCTTGAAGACACAGAAATAAAAAGAACCAAAACAGAAAAGGAAAGAGAAGTACGAAGGAAAAAGAACGAAGAAAGACTACAGGAACTATCTGACTCCATGAGGAAAGGAAATATAAGAGTTATAGGAATACCAGAAGGAGAGGAGAGAGAAGTAGGAACAGAGAAAATTTTCAAAGAGATAATTGAAGAGAACTTCCCAAATGTGAAGAAGGAGCTGAAAATTGATTTACAAGAAGCAAGAAGAACACCAAACTTCCACGACGAAAGGAAAAATACAGCAAGACACATAATAGTAAAGCTCCCAAGAATCCAGGACAAGGAAAAAATAATGAAGCTGGCAAGAGGGAAGAAACAGATAACATTCAAAGGAAAGCCAATCAGGCTGACATCAGACTTCTCCGAAGAAACACTACGGGCAAGGAGAGAGTGGAGTCAACAGAGTGGAGTCAACAGACTCCAAGAAAACAGATGCCAACCAAGAATACTCCATCCCGCAAAGCTCTCCTTCCTCTTTGAAGAAAGAATATGGACCTTCTCAGACAAACAGAAACTCCGGAATTTCATTACAACTAAACCCCCACTCCAAAAAATACTACAAGGAGTCCTAAAGCCAGAACCTCAGAGGGATGAATAACAATGAAAGAAGGCCAAAAAAAAAAAAAAAAAAGGTTATTAAAAGAATAAATAAATAAAATCAAAGGAAAGACAAACACAATGGCAAATACAGATGTTAACATATTAATATTAACTCTAAATGTAAATGGACTAAACTCTTCAATAAAAAGACACAGAGTTGCAGCCTGGATTAAGAAACAAAATCCAACCTTTTGCTGTCTCCAGGAAACACATTTAGCTACAAAAGATAAAAATAGGCTCAAAGTTAAAGGATGGAAAACAATCCTACAAGCAAATGGACCAAAAAAGAAAGCAGGAACAGCTATACTTATATCAGATAAAACAGATTTCAAACTCAAAAAGATAAAAAGAGACCCCAATGGTCACTACATTATGATCAAGGGGACAATACTTCAAGAAGAAATAACACTCATTAACATATACTCACCAAACGAAGGAGCACCAAAATATATCAGACAACTGTTGTCCTCTCTGAAAACAGACATCAGAGAAAACACATATGTAGTGGGAGACTTCAACACACAACTATCAACAATGGATAGATCAACAAGACAAAAAATAAGTAAAGAAACCAAAGCTCTAAATAAGGACCTAGAGCAATTGGGCTTAACAGACATCTATAGAAAACACTAAACCCCAAAAAAACGGAGTACACATTTTTCTCAAGCGCACACGGATCATTCTCCAGGATCGATCACATACTGGGGCACAAGACAAACATCAACAGATACACCAAGATTGAAATCATATCAACCATCTTTTCTGACCATGAAGGCGTCAAACTAGAAATAAACCATAAAAAGAAGGCAAGGAACTTTCCTACCTCATGGAGATTAAAAACCACACTACTGGAAGACCACTGGACTAATGAGGAGATCAAAGAAGAAAT
The DNA here is from genome assembly GCF_014898055.3 of Talpa occidentalis. NCBI lineage: Eukaryota > Metazoa > Chordata > Mammalia > Eulipotyphla > Talpidae > Talpa > Talpa occidentalis. The sequence goes on from NW_023602407.1 coordinate 153,032, forward strand.
TAAAAAATTTTTTGAATTGAACGACAAGGAGGACACCAATATCCTAAATGTATGGGATGCAGCAAAAGCAGTAATAAGAGGAAATTATATAGCAATAGAAGCTCACATCAAGAAACAAGAAAGAACTCAAAGAAACAACCTAATCTCGAAGCTCAAAGATCTAGAAAAAGAACAACAAAAAAACCCCAAAACCAGTAGAAGAAAAGAAATAATAAAAACCAAAGCAGAAATAAATGAAATTGAAACTAAAAAAACAATCCAAAAGATCAATGAAACCAAGAGCTGGTTCTTTGAAAAAATCAATAAAATAGACAAACCCCTAGCCAGGCTCACAAAGGAAAAAAGGGAGAAAGCACAAATAAACAGGATCATCAATGAAAGAGGAGAAATCACAACGGACACAGCAGAAATCAAAAGAATAATCAGTAACTACTATGAACAGTTATATGGAAACAAGTTTAACAATCTAGAGGAGATGGACAAATTCCTACAACTCTACAATCACCCAAAGCTAGATAAAGAAGAAATAGAACACCTAAACAGACCAATTACAATTAGCGAAATTGAAATGGTAATCAAAAACCTCCCCAAAAACAAAAGCCCAGGACCTGATGGATTTACAAATGAATTCTACCAAACATTCAGAGACGAATTAGTGCCTATCCTTCACAAACTCTTCCAAAAAATTGAGAAGGAAGGGACAATACCAAACACGTTTTATGAAGCCAACATTACACTAATACCAAAACCGAACAAGGACAACACAAAAAAGGAAAACTACAGGCCAATCTCCCTAATGAACACTGATGCAAAAATCCTCAATAAAATTTTAGCTATCAGAATCCAACAATGTATCCATAAGATAATTCACCACGACCAAGTAGGATTCATTCCAGGGACACAAGGATGGTTTAACATCCGAAAATCAATCAACGTTATCCAACACATCAACAAAAAGAAATATAAAAACCATAGGATAATATCAATAGATGCTGAGAAAGCTTTTGACAAAGTGCAACACCCATTCATGATAAAAGCCCTTGAAATTCTTGGGATACAAGGAACATACCTCAACATCATAAAGGCCATCTATGACAAGCCAACAGCCAGTATCATTCTCAATGGTGAAAAGCTGAAAGCAATTCCATTAAGATCTGGAACAAGACAAGGATGTCCACTCTCACCACTGCTTTTCAATATAATACTGGAAGTCCTAGCCAGGGCAATAAGACAAGAGAAAGACATCCAAGGAATCCAAATAGGAAAAGAAGAACCCTTTTGCTCTTTTGATTGTACCATAACTTACAACTTAATTGTCAGAAATTCTCTCTTAAGAAAATGTAGAATTGCTTCCGTGTTTAGCCTTTGGGGATTTGGGGTTCCCTTTTTGGTAATTTACTTGACACTTATTGATATAAGAGTGCTAAGTCATAGTGCATGCTTTGAATTGTTTCTGTCAGTAGAGACTTCCAAATTTAATGGATGCAGACAGGTGAAGACCAAGAAGAGGGAATGTAAATCGCATATAGGAAATTATCCACTGTGGCAGAAAAACAGAAACCAAATGGTGGGGTAGTGTTAAATAAGGTTAAAATTAAGCCCCTACCCCTTGCCCTGCAGGAAGGTTTGGGAGGCTTGAACACAGAGAGAACTGATAAGGCTGCTCTGGGTCCCAATCCGTAAGATGGATCCCTTTGACCAGGAATGTGGAGGCAAGGCCAGGACACATTCTGGGTCAAAGATCAAGCCCCCAGGATCAGACACCCCTGTACTAACCAGCCCAAAACTAACTCCCCAAAGCAAAACTGACAAAACTAGTTATAAAAGGGAGCCCAAAATCTTTCTTCACTTGCAGATCTTTCCTGTCTCCCCAGCTGCTTCTCTTAGCAGTGTATTTGAACAAATGTGCCTTTTCTGTTCTCCAGTCTGCCTCTGGTGAAATTTTTCACCTCTGCACCTCTGGTCTGTCAAGGTATCATTAAGAATTTGAAAACCAAGCCCCCACTCCTTGGCCAGAGGCAAGTTTGGGAGGCTGGAATGATAAAGGGAGTGGATGGAACTGCCATGGAAACATGGACCTTAAGCTGGTGAGGCCCAGAACTGGTGATCCTCTATGCTGATTCAGATCATCAGTCAGGACACACCCAAGACTAGTCACCCTAACCAGTCAATGGTTCTAAAGCGTAGAGACTTGGGACCCAAACTCTGAGCAGTCCACCCTTCCTGTATCGCCCTCTGCTTCTTTTAGCAGTGTATTTCAATAAATTCACCTGGTATTTCCCATCTGTCTCTGGTGAACTCTTTCACCCCTGCAACAGGGCCTCCACCTTGATTCTTCCCCACAACATTCTATATCAATAATCTTTGTTAGATAGAGTGGTGTGATTTCTTATAAAAGAAGATGGAACCTAACCTCTTCAACTACACCAATCTTCCATCTACCCAAACCTCTACTCCTTGTTCTCTGAATTCAGCAAATAAAAATAAAACTTAAAAAAAAAAAAAGCATGGGCCTCCCCTAGTGGCGCAGGGGTTGAGTGCTAGGTTGCGAAGCTGCCTGCAGCCTCTGCAGTGCCGGTTCGATCCCTGGCCACCAGCGAGGGTCTCACATGGCGCCACAGAACTCTCCTGTTGTGCCTGCTGCTCCCCTCAGCAGTGTATTTCGTCACTCTGCCTATTCTGTTCTCTGCTCTGGCTCTGGTGAATTCTCTTACCCTCCCGCACTTCTGACTGTACCCAGGGCTTGTATAAATAAATACATAAATCTTTAAAAAAAAAAAAAAAAAAGCAAATAGCAATTACATCTACCAAGTTGCTCAGGATAGAAAGTTTGGCAGCATCTTTCATTTCTGTCTTTCCCTCACTTTCTATATCCATCCACATCAGCCCTATTAGCTAACATCCTAAGCAAAGTACCACTCTGACCCACTCCTCTCTCTTTGTCTACTGCAAGTTTCTCCGTTGTTTTCCCTGTTGCATCTTGTTCTCCTACAATCTAGTTTCCCCAATGCAAAGAGATTTTCCTCAAACACAAATTATTCAATTCACTCCACTCGCCAACACCTCTCTCCATTTTCACAATGAGCATGAAGTTCAGGCCATCCCCCTGAATTAGGAAGTTCTGAGTGACTAGTTTCTGTGAATATCTTTGAACTTGTCTCACAATTCCTCCTCCTTTGTCCACATGAAACACTGACCTGCTTTTTCTTACTGCAGGGTGATTCAGTCCTTTCTGCCTCTCTGTGCTCCCCTCTGCAATTGTGCTTTCTCCCAAACTTTGCTGTAGGCATCCTGGTCTGTCAATAGAGTTCATATTGTCATTTATTGAAGTCTTATCATTTCCATGAAAGAATAATGTTTTCATAGCTTTACAGATACATACATTTTATTAAAAATATCCTGATGGGTTTCATATTTTGATGTTATCCTGAATGGTATTGAAAATTCAGCTGGTTTGTTTCGATCCTTTGTACAGTTCCTATCACCATTTGTTATTTCTCTGTTGGATATTTTAAAACTTATTTATATTGCTTTTATTCCCTGCCACTGAAAAGTCAGTTTTATCACAACAATCTCTCTATATCTTGATCACTAGAACACTATCAATTCTACAAAAGTACAGTGTAGTTTCTCAATAATTAGTCATTGTTTCTTTTGAGTGAATATCATATATAGGTAACCTTGGAAAAGTAATTAGCCTCTCTAAATCTCCTTCCTCAGATATTAATATATTTGTAAGTGCACATATTGATATATGTAATATATATAGAATTAAAACAATGATACTTATACTTCCTGATATTTATCACTATTAAATCACTTTATTTTGGCTGAAGTGTTAAAAGCAACCTAAAAAACAAAGTATTCTGAATTTCCTAACATTTTTGTTTAGTTTTAAGCACACTGGTACTGTTATGACCTATTGGATTTGTTAGTATATTCCTTCTCAAAGGAACTTTTGTGCATATAGTATTATTATTTAATGTCATTTTTCTACTAAACTGACTGCATGACACAATTACAGCCCCCCAAAAAGAAAGACAGGCTGAAAAAGAATCCTGAAATTACCTCTTGAAAATTTTAGAATTTAAACCTTACTAGTTCATTGCAACAGCAGTAACTGTGCCTTTTTTTTTTTTAATTTTCTTAAAGATGTATTTTATTTATACAAGCACCGGGGTGCAGACCAGATACGCGGGAGGGTGAGAGGATTACCCAAGACAGCCTGGAACAGAACAGGCAGACTGACTGAAATGCACTGCTGAGGGGAGCAGCGGGCGGGGCAGGAGGGGTCTGCGCGCCACGTGGGCCCTCGCGGGCGCGGCAGAGGCTGTGGACAGCTCCCCAGCGCGCGCCCAACCGCCTGCGCCCCCTGTTTGCTGTTCTCCCCACAGTGTGAGCGCGACAGTAAAGCATCTGCACAAGGCGGGGCCAGGATGGGGACGCCTGGAAAAGCCAAAACCCAGGCCGGGATTGCTCAGGACAGATGAAAGGGCCTCTCGGGCATTCCAAGGGTTGTCGTTAAGCGGCAGCTTTTTCGTTAAGGCTGAGAAACCGCTGGGGGTTCCCTCTGCCAATGGCTGTGGCCTGTGGCTCTGACGCCACAAAGAGCCCTTGTGACGGCACCGGCACCGCCTGCATCAGGCCCGCCCGGACTGCGCCTGTGTCCTCAGGAGCCGGGAAGCTCTGGACAGTGACCTGTGCACTCCGGACGCCGAGAGAGACAGTGAGAGCCTGTTTTGGGCTATTTGGTTCTCTTTTGTTTTATTTATTGGTTTATTTATTTAATTATATGTTTAGGCTATTTATTTTAGTTATTTTATTTTTCTTTCTTTGTTTTTTACCTTATTTTCCTTGTTTTTTTTTTTTTTGTATTTGCTTATAGTTTTTTTCTTTTTTCTTTTATTTCTTTGTTTTTTTATTTTCCTTTATTATTTTGTTATTGGCTTTTATTTTTTTTTATTTTCTTTATTTTTTTCTTCAGTTTTTAGTTTTTAGTTTTGTGATTTTTATTTTTCGAGTGGTCTCTCCCATTTCCCTTCTGTTCTTGTTTCGTTGTTTGTGCTTTCTTCCCTTTGTCGTTTCTCTGGGTTTTTATATTGATTTGTTTGTTTTTTCAGTTTTTAGTCTCTAATTGTGGTTTGTTCTGTTGTTCTATTGATCTTTGTTGTTTTGTTTTATTCTTAAATTTAGTGGTTAGTTTTTAATTAGTTTGTTTTTAATCATATTTTTACATTTACATCTCATTTGTCATTTTTTGTTTGTGTGGTTTCATTTATTTGTGTTGTAGTTCGTATTGCTAGTAAGGTGAGTGAGGTTAGTATTGTTGGTAGAATTAAGTTAGCATTGTTAGTATTTAGTGAGGTTAGTGAATACTTTCTGAGTACTATTAATACTAGATTAATAGTCCATTTGTTAATATCGTAGGAGACTCAGCTGTCAGCGGAGGAAGCGCAAGGGCTGGGAGCACAGTCAGGGCTGGTGAGGGTGGTCAGCGTAGTCAAGCGCACAGGCGCTATGTCCCAGGGACGTCAAGGGCAAAGCTACCTGGCGCTGCGGGAGCTGGGGCGGGGCTCCCACGCCAAGGTGACACTGGCGCTGCACGTGCTCACGGGCACGAAGGTGCTCATCAGGGGCGTCCTTAAGTCCGAGCTGCCCGACCTCCGCCTCCTGGCCCGCGAGATGGGGTGCATGAAGGCCCTTCACCACCCGAACATCGTGGAGCTCTTCCAGGTGGTGGACACCGGGCCGGAGCTGCAGCTCGTCATGGAGTACGTGCAGGGGGAGGACCTGCAGGCCTTCCTGGACAGGCGTGGGCGCCTGGGCGAGCGCGAGGCCCGCCCGCTCTTTCAGCAGATCCTCGCGGCCCTCAGCCACTGCCATGCCAAAGGCATCGCGCACAGGGATGTGAGGCCCAAGAACATTCTGCTGACCGAAGAGGGAAAAGTCAAGCTGGCGGACTTTGGGCTCAGCGTCCAGGCCTTCCAACTGGGCGCTGAGCACGTGCTGCTGTCGCCCAGAATACAGGGCCCCCAAGGTCTACCTTGGCCAGCGCTACAATGGCCCCAAGGTGGACGTGTGGAGCCTGGGCATCATGCCCTACCAAATGGTGACCGACCGGCACACTGCCCTTCAGGGGGCCCAGCCTCAGGGCAATCAGGGAGTGCGTCCTGGGTGGGAACGTCCACCAGACCACCTACCTCATGGTCCAGGGCGGGGACCTGCTGGCCAAAATGCTGGCACGGGACCCCTGGAGGCGCAGCACCCTGGAGAGCATCCAGCAGCATGCCTGGGTAGCAGAAACGAGCAGGGGACTCTGCCCTTCAGCGAGCCATCTCTCTGCCCCCAGGACCTGGCCATAACCAAAGGTATGGAGCGCCTGGGCTACCAGAGGCAGGAAATTCGGGAGGCCATTGACACTAACAAGTACCGCGAGGTCATGGCCACCTACCTGATCCTCCGCTCCAAGAAGCAGGCGGGGGAGGAGGACTATGAGGAGGAGGGGGAGGAGCGGCCCAGGCGCGTTACCTTCCAGGTGCCGAAGCTCGTCACCTTCCGGGATCCTGGTTACCCTGATTACAAGGACTCCCCACCCACCCCCACCCCGCCGGCACCTGAGGTTTCGGGGAATACCCCAAGGCCGGGTATCCTGGGAAAGCACCCAGTGCAGAAGATTGAAAAGGATACCCACCCCCACTCCCTCAGCCTGAGGTTTTGGGGAATGCCCCAAGGCCAGGTATCCTGCGAAAGCAGGAAGTCCAAAAGAGGGGAAAGGATGTCACCGCGGGCAACAGGGTCATCTCCACCAGGTCCCTGAGCTGGAGGATGCGCAGCAGCACACCACTGCTGCAGGTCCAAGCCCCCTGCTAGAGGACACCCCAAAGGGCAGTCCCTCTGCACTAGGCCCAGAGCTGGAGGATGGCTGGGGGGACACCAGCACCTCTGTGGCTAGACCCCAGAAGGAGGACCCTGGGGAGCATAGCAGCACCGCGGTGTCAGTCCTCCAGCTGGAGGACACTGGGGAGCACGATAGCACCACTGAGACAGGCCCCCAGCTGGAGAGGGACCAGGAAAGCAGGGCCAACACGATCGGTCCAGCTCCCCAGCCCTCCAGCACCACCCTAAGACGTCCCCCAATATGTGACTGGCCTTCCAGTGCAGTGGCCCCTTCAGCAATCATCAGGGCCAGAGATAGAGTATTAGAAATTATCCTAGAATTTTGTTGCTGCTGTGCAGCATTGGAACTGGAGAGCAACAAAGATTAAAAATAGCGCCATACCCGGCAGAAGACCCCCCACCCACAAAGAACAACCACTCAGTGGCCATGGTGAACAGGAGTACACCAGGGAAGGTTGAGGCTCTGGAGAGGCTCCGGGGCTGGGCCCAGTCAGAGGGGCCAGGAGCAGCATGAGACTCACAGGACTGCAGCACAGAAGTCTGGGCAGCACTGATGTCCCTGGAGCAGAGCAGGTGAAGGACCAGGCAGGCAACGAAACTGGTGAAGCATCTGGAGAGGAGCAGAGCGGGTGAGGGTTGGCATGCGGAGGGGTTGGGAGAGTTGAGCAGGTACAGGACCAGGAGAGGGTGTGGGGCTGTGTGGGCAGAGCCTCCAGAGGTCCCAGGGCCACAGGCGAGGAACCCTGGGCCTCTCTCCCCCATCTTAGGTACTGCCCCCTTGGTGGGAGAAACCTGCTGCTCACCCCTGGGCACACGGATGGTGCAGAGGATGCAGGAGCTCTTGCAAAGGCTTGGGCCTGGGTGGTAAATCGTGCAGATTGCAAGGAGCACATAGATAGGCTCTCTAGCTCCCCTTAAGAAAGACTCTGGGACCAGTATATTAGAATCCAAACGGGACTCTCCAAGGTGGGCAGAGGTTATTCACAGAGCAGCCCTACTCCACCATGACCTGCTCAGCTGGAAAATCCGCACATCTTCCTGCTCCACGAAGCCCAGGCTATGATCAGTCTCAGTCCCGCAGTGAGCACACCTAGGTGTCCAGTGTCCCCAGGGCCAAAGCTGCAGCTCGTCATGGAGTACGTGCAGGAGGGATTTTGCAACTTGGGATTCTTACACAGTGTCAGTCCAGCTGGTATTTCTCCTTTTAAAAATCCTCTCCAGACGGCTACCCACCCTTCCTCCTCCCTGGATTCAAACCCTGCAGGGTGACCTTAGCCAAATTGGAAACATTAATATCGCCCAACAGATGCAGGCTTTGGACACCAGTCTCTGCCAATTAAATCACTGGGTACAGGAACGAAAAACTACAGGGGCTGTCTACCTTAAATTTGTGTTTTTTCATCATTGTTTAGATGGTGTTCAATTCCCTTCTAAAACTAAAGTTTTGCTAAGTCTGGTAAATGCAAGTGAGGTGAGGTATGAGTGTTTGAAAAAAGAAATGTATGGAAGAGGGATATTCTGAAGGGCCTTAAGATAATGTAAAGCCGGACGGGTAAAATGAAATGGCATTAGAATGAAAGCAAGCAAAAGAAAGTGTTGAAGGTCTGAGAGAGAGATTTTGGTGAGAAATCGTGTGTACTCAGGTGCCTCCCCCTCCTCCAACACATTCATGGGCTTGCTCATCTGACCAGCAAAGCCCCCTCTGACTGAACTTTTGTCAGCTGAAGCTGGGACCAGGACATCTAAACTTGGACCAACTCTCCCTTACTGCCATGGATCCTTCCCATAGTAGGCCTGGTGATCATGATCATGCTTTTATTTGTTTCTACACCCCATTTTCTCTGCTTTATCCAGGAAAAGCTCTCTGAGATGAGCCTTCGCACTCCCAGACCCGGGAAAGCCATTCCTGTTATTGACAGATGAGCAACAGGGCGTTGCTCTAGGGGTTCTGGGCCAACCTACGCCAGTCCAGCGAGCAGTTGCTTATTTCTCTAAACAAATGGATCCCACTGTAAGAGGATGGCAGCCCTGCCTGCGTGCACTTGCGGCAGCTTCTCGTCTCGCTAGACCTAAGGCCTTAAAACCCACACTGGGCCAACCTGTAAATGTTAGTTCTCCACATCGGCTCCAGGACCTGCTCACTCATCAGGCTCTCTCCCCTCCATCACCCTCTTGTCTGTTAGATTTCTACTCTCTTTGTCAAAGACCCTCTCATCTCCCTCTCCCAATCCTCGACTCTCCATCCTGCCAGGCTTCATGGGTGTTCCACTCCCTAACACAGGTAACACCCTCTTCTTACTATGGTGGACACCATCACCAGTCGGACAGTGGACCTGCCTTTATCTCAAAGATTACTCCACAGGTCTCCTCCCTGGGCATCACCTGGGAACTACACCTTCCCTCCCGACTGCAATCCTCTGGTAAGGTAGAACGGGTACATGGTCTGACCATGGACCACCTAGCCAAACTCTCCACAGAGCCCACAAATCCTGGGTGGAGCTGCTCCCACTGGCTTTAGTGCACCTCCGAGCCACTCCCCATGGCCCCTTGTTCCTGAGCCCCCTTGAACGGATGTATGGCAGACCTCTTCTTACTAACCATGAGCTCCGCATCCAACCTACACTGTTGGCTGGATATTTTCCATACTTCTCTTTGCTCAGACAGCTGCTCCAAGAACACGCAGACCTTTGTCTGCCACAACCTGTGCCTCTGTCCCCTGATGCACCTGTCAACCTGCTGTGCCCTGGAGACCAGGTTCTTCTGAAAGCCATCTCTCCAAAAGCACTTCCACCAAAGTGGATGGGTCCACACACGATCATCCTGACTACACCAATGGCTGTCAAGGCATCAGCTGTCCAGGGTCAAAGCGGTCCCTGTGGACAAGCAGTATGTATACGAGCACATGGGCCCAACTCGGGTTTGCATCAATGCATCCCTGGTCCACATCCCACTCAGCCTATAGAGTAGAGGCCCTCTGATTCTCCTTCCTCTGTTTCTTTTTTCTTTTTTTTAAAGATTTATTTATGCAAGCACTGGGTACAGTCAGAAACACAGGAGGGTGAGAGAACTCACCAGAGACAAAGCGAAGAGCAGAGCAGGCAGACTTGACGAAGCACACTGCTGAGGGGAGCAGTGGGTGGCAGGAGAGGTCTGCCCGCCATGTGGGACCCTCGCCTTGAGGCCAGGGATTGAACCGGTGCTGTAGAGGCTGTGGGCAGCTTCACAACCCAGCGCTCAACCGTCAACCGCTGCGCCACCGGGGAGGCCCCTCTCCTTCCTCTGTTTCTAATCCCATCTCTTCAAGACACTTCCAGTTCTTCTGTCTATGCCCAGCAATTCCAGATCAGCACAGCCTCGGACCAGGTATTACCACTCATAGGGCTTCTTATCCTAATCTCCTCATTTTTTCTTTTTGCCCCATGCTTACTCCATTTCATCCAACACCGGATCCAAGAACTGTCCCATACCACCTTTAACCAACTCCTTCTCCACCCATATCCTCGCGCTGCAAAGACTGTCTCATAACCAGGCCTGAGCGCCCACCCTGGTCTTCGCCCTCGTCCAGCAGGAAGTAACCAAAGAAAGAACCGTCGCCCCTTTTCCTATCAACAAAAGGCTGGTATGAAAGGTCGATGCAGGGGCCAGGAATGGGGAAGCCCACATACAAACAACAAGATGGCCCTGACACCAGTACCCCTGATTCCATCAAACCAAAACTGAAGCCATAGCAGGGGAAAACAACTCGGCTCCACGAAAAAACAACTTTGTTGCACCTAAACCTGTTTCCCCCGCTGCCAACCCAGTTTTCCTGCCTAACCTCTCCTCACCCTATGAAATGACATCTCCCCCCACAACGGGCACGATTTCAGGGACACCCATCTTGGGTACGACACTTGCCTGGGGGCGCAATGAATTTTCCCTTCCTTTGAGAAAGTTTAGCTTGGCTCCCCTTTTCTTTACTGCGCCAAACTGTTCCAGGGCAGCCCCGGTATAAAAAGGGTTGTCTGACTGTTTCCCGATTCTGGTGGAGTGTTTCGGATTCTGGTGGAGCTGCCCGGACAGGGCCGGTTCTGAGATGGGCAGAGTTGGGGGTCCTGGAGGGCGGCGTCCTGGTGGTAAGATGCTCTGTGAGGAGTCAGAGAAGCAGGGCTCAGAGGAGAGGAGACTCGGGGGAATGCTCTGGGTGTGAGGTTTCCAGCTTTTCTCCCCAGGACCCCTCTCTCCAGCCTCTGGATAACAAAACCTGGGGAAACAGGAAAGTAGATCATTTTTTCCTTTTACAACCTATTAATTATTGAGGACTTTAAAAAAAATAACATTTAATGAATACTGTTAAATTTACAGAAAAGTTGCAAAGATAGTACAGTTCTTATTCATCCCACATATTCATCCACACCATTTCCACTTTGTTAACATCTTACATGAATACAGTTGTCTTTTCTTTTCACAGCTAATGAAGCAATGTTGACACAGTGACCAAACTCTGTGCTTAATTTCATCAGTTTTTCCTAATGTACATTTTATGTTCCATAATCCAAATTGCCTCACTCAGTTACAGCCAGTTCTCCTCGATGTGCCTCTTGCTGACTGTTTCTCTGACTTTGCTAGTTTTTATAACGTTGACATTGGTGAGGAGTGATATTTTGGAGAGGCGTTGGGTTCACAGTTGGGGTTCTTGGGTCACGTCTGAGAAAAGTTTCACCAGATTCCCCCTTTCACATACACAGTGAGTTTCCCCACAAGACAGAGACTTTTAGTCTCTGCCAAAGAGATGTTTTATTATTTCTTTTTTTAAAAAAAGGGAAAGAGTCAGAACCCTGCTACCCTCCCCCACCCACTGAGTAGGCTCTCTCCCACCAATGGAAAGGAGGGAAAAAAAAAAACTGCAAGAACGAACTACAGATCAAGGGGGACACTGAGTAGAGAGGAACTATTTCAGGCACCGCACCCCACAAATGGGAACTGTGGAAAACGGTGAAGAAATCACCACAGAGGTGATCGAGCGGCTCTGGGCGCCATCAGAGGAAGACAAGGACTCCACAGAGACCTATAAATAGCCTAAGGCCAGCTGAGAACCACTGGGAAAAAGCAAAGGTCAGCAAGGACAGGTCTCTGGTGCCACCTCATGACCAGAACAAAATCACCAACTAACTGATTCCCTGTTGGAACTAAGTAAATACAGAGGGAGGGAACTGTCAGGGACAGTGCCCAGCAACACAGCATCAACACTCTGGTGGAGTGTTGTCTCCAGTGCTAGTCTCAGTCTGGTGAACAGTTTCCGACACCCCTAAAGGAGCACTCCAAAGAGATGGAAGCCACCCTTAGGACAACTTGGATCCTTCTCCTTTGGGGACTTGCTGGCGCGGGGTTGCACAGAGAGGAGGGGGCAGATCTTGCTGGCTTTCAGGGCTGCTTCAGAACCCAGGGGTTCTCTGAGCCCCTCTGGCTGCCCCCCCAACAGTAAATGGACTGAACAGTGAAGAGGAGGAGGAAGAGGAGGACAAGGGTCCCCTGACAAAACTAAGCATCCCGGACGATCTAGACAGCTGGGAGGCCATGGTGAGCTCGGCCCTGGGGCCCCTTCCCTGCCCCACCTTCCCCCTCCCACCAGCACACCTTTCTTCTTGGTTCCCCTCCCTTTGATTAAGCTTTCACCCACCTCTGCTGGGAGCTAGTGGGTAGACACCAACACCATCCTCGAATCTCAGGTGTGCCTCCCAACCTCCTGCCGGGCCCACAGAGGCACCCTGCACCTCTGGCCCACAGGTGGCATTTTGTAACTCGGCCTTGGCCAGTGCTGAGGAAGAACAGGCGCGGCTGCACAGGCCAGCTAGAGGAGCAAAAGCTGCTCTGCTGGCTCCCGGCTCAGCAGGTAGCCCCATGGGACCAGGAGCCTGAGAAGATGGAGGCCCCAGCCCCCGGGGGGAGAGTGTGCCTGGGAAGACCCTCCAGGCCCTTCAGGGAGCCATGGAGAAACTGCAGGTGAGTGTGTGTAAGGCAGGAAGGAATGGCCACAGGGCAGGTTTTCTGATCCAGCAGACCAGGTACAGGAGAAGTGAGTCCTGGAAGCCTCAGTGAATTTTGCAGACTTTATTGGGATTTACCAGATACATGGCAGGTAGGGGTGCTAGGGGGCCAGGAGGCTGACAGGCCTCCCAGCCCCCAGCAAGTCTTCACTCTTTCTGGGCTCTCTGGCGTTCTCTGGTGGTCTCTGCTGCTCTGCTCTCTCGGTTCTGCTTCTGCTTCTCTGCTTCTGCTGGCGTCCCCGTGACGCCACCCTTAAAAGCCCATCTTAGCCCAGGTGAATCCCATCTACCTATGCCCACACCTACTCCAGGTGCCCGCATCAGGCATGCATTCGGGACCGCAGGGGTCCATCATCCATCCTATGGGCGGGAGAGCAGAAAAGCCTGATACTTTTACCTTACCCTACAATCCACCCCCTCAGGGTTTTCTGCCAGACAGTCTATACAAGTGATACACACGTTTCTCTTGACGAATATGAGCACTGCAGCCATGGCCCACAAAAGCAAATGAAATATATCACAATGAAATATAACAGAACACAAATAAGTCCAGGCAGGGCATCAACCTAGTGGCAAAAGACAATTATTGGCACCAGCAGATGATCCACCACTTTCGCTGCCAAAGGCACTGCTCATGCGAGGGAGGGAACCACTCAGGCATCAGCCGTCACACGCCAGGAGCCATCAGGCCTCCAGGCCCCCTCCGGCTGCAGTCTCGGCCACAAGCCACACACCGCATCCAACCCAGGATGCACTCACTCTTGGGTTGGCTATTCTGTACTCTTTGGGGGTAATCGCCCATCCCTCAGGGTTTTCTATCTGTGGTCGCTCCAACGCTCCAGTATGCAGGCCCCTGCACTCAGGCCAACCCACTGCACAAGCACATGGGTCGGGGATCCGTGGATACAAGTCCACATGCAGCCTCTCTTGGGTCCCCTCTTTGGCTGTGGGCTCCACCACAAGCCACGTTCCCTACCCATCCCCCAAAGATGGGCTCCTCAGCTCCTCCCCCTCACTCAACTATGAGCAGGGCATCACCCACAGGTGATTTTAAAAGACTCACTGGCCTTTAGCTTACGTAGTGCTTAACAGCCGCTCAGGGCTTCCCGAACTTAGCACCACCAGCTTTTGCCTTCTCAGTTGGCTTTTCTCCTCTGCTTAGCTGCTGGGCAGTACACCGGCTGCCTTTGGCCACCAAGGCCCACTGACACCCCAGACTCCCATCTCTGGGGGTGGACAATCCCATCCTTCCTCAGGGTCCCCAAAACATATCAAACTTGCCAAGGTCCTCCCCCTTCTGACGGGTTTGTTAGTCCATTAGTCCAAGTTCATCGGCTTTTCCCTTTGTCCACACTGGGGAGCTCTGAGTCGTCCTTTCTCCCCCGATGATTCTTGCTGCCTAGGCGGGGATTGTTGGCTGGTCCTCTCAGGCGTCTCCTCCTCCAGGCGAGGTCTCATCCCGCAGCTCCCGGACCTTGCCCTTCCCCTGTCCCGCCATGACACGTCCAGCGCTGTCACAGGCAAACACTGTCTGCTGCTCCTCAGTCCCTCCCGGTCTTCGGAGGGCTCCATACCGGTCTACATGGATCATCTTGCTGACTTACACCAATTGTAAGAGAGGAAGGAATGGACACGGGGCAGGTTTTCTGATCCAGCAGACTGGGTACAGGAGAAGAGAGTCCTGGAAGCCTCAGTGGCTTTTGTAGGCTTTTATTGGGATTTACTGGATACATGGCAAGTAGGGGTGCTAGGGGGTCAGGAGGCTGACAGGCCTCCCAGCCCCCAGCAAGTCTTCACTCTTTCTGGGCTCTCTGGCGTTCTCTGGTGGTCTCTGCTGCTCTGCTCTCTCGGTTCTGCTTACGTTTCTCTGCTTTTGCTGTGAATGCCACCCTTAAAAGCCCAGTCTTAGCTCAGGTGAATCCCATCTACCTATGCCCACACCCTACTCCAGGTGCCTGCATCAGGCTTGCATTCAGACCACAGGGTTCCCTCATCTATCCTAAAGGCGGGAGGGCAGAAAAGCCTGATAGTTTTATCTTACCCTACAGTGTGGTTTTCCGGAGGGCTGGGCGGGCTGGGTGCTGGGCAGGCCGGCACTGCTGAGCCCCTGAGCCCGCTGTCTGGCCGAGGGCCGCTTTACCGAGCTCATGCAGGAGAAAATGGGCTTACAGGACTGGATGGAGGAGCTGGAGCATCGATGTATCCAGATGTCTGGAGAGACTGACACCACAGGTGAGCGGGGAGGCTTGTGCCCTGCAGCTGGGGTGCTATGCAGAGGCTGGGGAGACCCCAGCAGCTGAGCTGTCTGCGCGCCCTCCCCCTAGGAGAATACATCACTCTCTACCAGAACCAGAGAGCAGTGATGAGGGAGGAGCACCAAGAGAAGGAGGAGTCCATAAGCCAGCTGGCCCAGGACAAAGAGGAGATGAAGGTAGTCAGAGCTCTGGCTCCATGGTGGTGCGGCTGGGGCAGGGCGGGCTTCTGAGCATCTCTGCTTCCAGGTGAAGCTGTTAGAGCTGCAAGAGCTGGTTTTGCGGCTGGTGGAGGCACGCAACGAATGGCGGGCGAAGCCCTGAGCACCTGCCCAGAACCCTGCTGCTGAGCCCACTAGCGCATGCCTAGTCCCCAAGAAGCTTGGCACCGCCAACGTCCAAGGTGAGGAAAGCCCCTAACGGGGGCTGGTCAGGAAGAGCACACTCCGCCAGGCACACAGCATCCTGTCTCTGTCTCTCTGTAGGGTAAAGAAAATATCAGGCTTTTCTGCCCTTCCGCCATCAGGATAGATGATGGATCCTTGTCCTGAATGCATGCCTGATGGCGGGCACCTGGAGTAGGGTGTGGGCATAGGTAGATGGGATTCAGCTGAGCTAAGACTGTGCTTTTAATGGCGGCGTCACGGGGACGCCAGCAGCAGCAGTAGAAGCCGAAGCTGAAGCCAGAAGAGAAGCCGAGATCACCAGAGAGCCCAGATAAAGTGAAGATTTGCTGGGGGCTGGGAGGCCTGCCAGCCTCCCAGCCAGCACCCCTGCCTGCCATATGCCTGTGTAACCCCAATAAAAAACCTGCAAAACCACTGAGGACTCTGACTCCTCCTTTACCCGGTCTGCATGGGATCAGAAAACCTGCGCTGTGCCCTGCTCCTGCCCTTACTCTCTCTAAAGAACCAAGTAAGGTGAGCCTTGTCCACGATGTGCAGCCGACCCAGGGCGAGGCCCAGCTGGGCCTGACTCCCCTCGAGAACGCCTCTGCGCAGCAGGTTGTTCAGCTGCATCAAGAAATGCAGAACTCCCAGGAAGGCGTCACCATTGGAAACAGCCCATGCCTTCCCTTCTTCTACCAGGCTGACGACAACTAGGTGAAGATAATGGTGGTCTAGGCCACTGGCATGGGGCCGGAGGCTCTGCCCCCACCTGGCCCTCACCAACCCATCCCTGTTCCCCAGGCTTTTTCCCCCATCCTTTGGCTCTCCTTCCCAGTCGTCCTTTCATCCCTCGGCTTAAAAAAGGGGTCCAACAACTCCCCTATCTAATAGGGTGAAATAGGTGCAGACCCTAGCCTCTGAGGTTAGGGCTGTGTCTTAATTTAACTCTGGACTAATCATACTTCCAGAGACAAGGAGCTAGAAATATCCAGCTAGTTATTTAGGGGGCTCCGTTCTACAATATAGGGGCTCCTTGAATGACCAATTGAATCCTTACCAGGCCTTCTTGCAGAGGGCCTAGGTTATATTAGGCAACTTTGGGCCATGTGCCCCCCACCTCACCCCAACCATGTGGAGCGGGGCAGCACTTTGAAAGCCCAGCAGGGGGCTAAGTCCAGACAGAGATACCAGCTGGGGCAGGTGGGCACCAACACCTGTCTAGAGTGTAGCCACAGAGATAGCAGTGGTTTATTTGAGACCACCCAGATCCACAAAGGGGTGGCCTCCCCTGCTTCCTTTTGAAATTTCCCCATGGGCCTTTGCACCCAATTTTGTTTTTGTTTTTTTTTTTTTTGCTTTTAATTTTTTGTTGGACCCAATAATTGTTTTGATTTTTCTTTATTTTTTTTTTTATTTTTACTTTTTGTTGCACCCAATTATTCTGGAGGTGATCCCTATCTGCAAAGGGGAGGCCTCTCCTACTACCTAGCAAAAGTCCCCATGGGCATGTGTGCCCGATTATTTTGTGGGAACCCACCTGTTAAGGGGGGCTCTGCTCACTACACATGTCTTGCAGCTTGAGGTTACCCTGTCCCACTCACAAAAGTCCCGCGGGCATGAGGCCACCACAGTCCTCAAAGGGGTGTCCTCCCCTCACCCCGCTCACAAAAGGTCCGCGGGCATGAGGCCAACCCAATCTGCAAAGGGGTGGCCTCCCCCATCACCCCTCAAGTCCTGCGGGCATGAGGCTACCCCAATCCACAAAGGGGTGGCTTCTGCTGTCCTCACAAAAGTCCCACGGGCATGAGGCCACCCCAATGTGCAAAGGGGTGACCTCCTCCTTCCCCCCTCACAAAAGGCCCATGGGCATGAGGCCACCCAATCTGCAGAGGAGTGGCCTCTCCCGTCCCACTAACCATGAGCCCCCGTCCAACTTAAACTGTTGGCTGGATATTTTTATACTTCTCTGCTCAGACAGCTGCTCCAAGAACACACAGACCGTTGTCTGCCACAACCTGTGACTCCGTATCCTGATGCACCTGTCAACCTGCTGTGTCCTGGAGACCAGGTTCTTCTGAAAGCCATCTCTCCAAAACCACTTGCGCCAAAGTGGATGGGTCCACACACGATCATCCTGACTACACCAATGGCTGTCAAGGTCTTGGGCAACACGTCCTGGCATCAGCTTTGCAGGGTCAAACCGGTCCCTGTGGACAAGCAGTATGTATGCAAGCACATGGGCCCAACTCGGGCACGCATCACTGCGCCCCTGGTCCAGGTTTCACTCAGCCTACAGAGCAGAGGCCCTCTGACTCTCCCTCCTCTTTTCTAATCCCATGACTTCAAGCCACTTCCTGTTCTTGTGTCTATACCTGGAGATTCCAGATCAGCACAGCCTCAGGCAAGGTATTAGCACTCACAGGGCCTCTGATCCTGATCTAATTTTTTCTTTTTTGCCCCATGCTTCATCCAATGCTGGATCCAAGACCCACCCCGTAGCACCTTTAACCAACTCCTCCACCCATATCCTCGCGTCCCTGCAAAGACCTTCTCATAACCAGGCCTGAGCCCCCACCCCGGTCTTCGCCCCCGTCCAGCAGGAAGTAGCCAAAGAAAGAACCGTCGCCCCTTTTCCTATCAACAAAAGGCTGGTATGAAAGGTCGATGCAGGGGCCAGGAATGGGGAAGCCCACATACAAACAACAAGATGGCTCTGACACCAGTACCCCTGATTCCATCAAACCAAAACTGAAGCCATAAGCAGGGGAAAACAACTCGGCTCCACGAAAAAACAACTTTGTTCCCCCTAAACCTGTTTCCCCCCCTGCCAACCCAGTTTTCCTGCCTAACCTCTCCTCACCCTATGAAATGACATCTCCCCCCACAACGGGCGTGACTTCAGGGACAACCCACCTTGGGTCAGCAAAGCTCACCCGGGGACGCAATGAATGTTCCCTTCCTTTGAGAAAGTTTAGCCTGGCTCCCCTTTTCTTTACCGCGCCAAACCTTTCATCTTGGTGCCCGAAACCTGGAAGGCTGTGTCCCCTGGCGCTGGGGCCGCCTTCCCATCCCTGGGACTCTCCTCTCCATGGCAGACGCCTCACATCCACCACCGGCCTTGATCCTTGGGGTGAGTCACTGCCTGACCCTCCTTCCTAGGAGGCCCTCACCCCTGGTTATCCGGCTCCTCTCCTCACCCCCATCCATGTGGACTGTTCCATAAACCACGGGCCTATGCCAGTCGACCCCCATTGCTCCTGGTTCTGGATTTCGGGACGCCCATCCAGCCCAGATGTCCCAGTCCAGGCGACAACCTAGCGGTGGAGACGTCCCCCTCGCTCGCCTGCCCCCATTCCAAAGGCCAGGACCGGGTCGTGGGACGCCGCGATTCGGGGCCTGTGCCCCCATAGGTTAGATGAGGTGGTGAGACGCTGCGGTCCTGAGTCTGTACCCCCATTCGTTGGGGAGAGGAGCCCACTTAGCCATGGGGTTCACAGATTCCAAGCCGAGCCCGGCCACCCCTCTGGGACGCCTTCTCTCAAACCTCGATCCGCTGGGACTCGGGCCAGATCTGTGCTTCAGCGTCTCGTCTTCTCCAGCAACACTGCCCGGCCTCAGTGCCCATTGGAGAATGGCTCTCACTGGCCGGGACATGGCGCTTTCCATTTCACGGTCCTTACCGACCTAAACAGTCTCTGTCACCGCAATGGAACATGGTCAGATCCCTCATGTCCAGGCTTGTTTTCTCCTGCGCTCCCGTCCCTCCCTCCTGCAAACCGGTCGTACTTTCCAAGTCTCCAGACTCCTCTCACTCCTCGCCCTCTCCGGACCCCTCTTCTGCGTTCTCTGATCCTCTAGATGTTCAGTCTTCACCTCCTTCAGCTCCCCAAGCCTGCCCCCGCTTCCACCTCCCAGCCAGCACACCTGCTCTCACAATCGTCCTCTTTGTCCCCTTAGGGAGGTTGCGGGGATGAAGGAGCAGGTGGAGTCCACGATCCTTTCCCTCTGTCTGATCTCTCCCAGATGGAAAAGCGTCTCGGCTGTTTCACTAAGGACCCCACTACCTACACCAAAGAATTTCGTTCTCTTACCCAAGGTTACACCTAAGGTTACACCTATAACCTTCGGTGTCATGACTACACGTTATCCTCTCTTCCACCCTGACCTCTAATCACAGAGAACGTGTTTTTCAGTCGGCTCGAGGCCACGCAGATCAGGCCACTTCACTGACACAACCATGCCCCAGGTCCTGAAGCAGGTCCCCGCCAGGAGCCTGGCTGGGAATCCCAGACTGACACTGATGCGGGTCGCGGGGGCAGGGCTCGCTGAGACGCTTCATCCCCTGCCTCTTAGCTGGGCTCCAAGCAGTAGCCGGTCTCCAAGGCGGTTGATTTTGACAAGCTGTGGGAGATCACCCAGTTCCACCCCGTACAGAGGAGGACGGTGACTACAAACAATGGCAAAGAGCATATGGCTGCTAGAACTTTTCATAAACCTACCCGGGATGTGTTGGTTGCGTTACAACTGGTGTAGACAGAAGGACAGTTCAAAGCAGGACGGCTCTACGCAGACGAAACCCTTTGGAACCTCTGGAGGGATTGCCGGGTGGCTGGCTAAGAGCAGATGGTACTCCGTGGCCAACCTCCTCGCCAAGTGGGCACCTCCCCAGGAATGGCCAGCGGTAGATGGATCGGTGGGGCAGTTGGAACAGGCCCTGTATGAAATAGAAGAAACCCTGAATGCATGCAGTGCCCGCGAGGCGGCAGGAGCCATGGGATGGGTGTTTCTCACAGCTCTGCTTGAGTCCAGGCAGAAAGAGCAATCTAGAGTCCAGCAAGTATGAGATGAGATGCGGAAAGAGATGCAGAAACTGCAACAACATTTGAGGATTCTGGAGGAAGAAGTTCAGAGAAACCAACCCACCATTCCGGAGATGCCAGACTCAGAAAGGAAGGAGAGGGAGGCTGGTCCTTTGCCCCAATCTCAGTCATTAATGGCAAACCAACCTGCAATGCTGGAGATGCCAGATTCCTATGGAGAGGAGGAGGAGGCTGGTCCCATGCTCTGGGTCCGCCCGGTGGTGACTCTGAAAATGAAGCAGCAGTGACCTATGGCCCCAAGGGGTCAGGCTGCTGGACCACCACAAATGACAGAATTTACTACCTATCGACCATACACCCAGGCAGAACTGGTGGACCTGGGCAAACATTTCCACCAGAAACCAGGGGAAACCCTTGGCAGCCTGGCTGCTACGTTTAGGGGACTGGGGGTGGATGGGATTATTTGCACAGCACAAGAGATGGACATACTTGACTGACTTTACACCCATCCTTGCAACAGAGGCTGCAGAACAGCCGATGGTGTTGCCAGGGCAACCACACCCTCCTGGAATGGATAATGGCTGCCATACAGACAGTATGGTCTGATGCGGGAGATGTGCCTGACACAGTAAGCGGATGGCAGACGTACGCGGAGCTGGTACAGGTCCTTCGGGAATTGGGCATGTGGCAGGCCATGTTTTATGTGAATACCTGTGGTCCTGACGACAAATGTTTCACAGCAGGGATGAGAGACTTGGTATGAAAGAATGCCCCCTCATCCTCATTTGGATCCCTCCTGGCAGTTCTGGCACCCTATGTGGGACGTCAGCTACACGACGTCACAAAAATGATAGCCCGCTTGGGCGAAGTAGAGAGCCGGCACGCTCAAACTCAGAAGGGAAAACGGGTAGTTGTTGAAAAGTCAAAAGGAATGCCAAGGAGGGAAAGGAAACCTCTTGGCATCACAGAACCTATTAAAGTCACCCATAACCAAATGTAGACAGATTTAGTGAGAGCAGGTGCAGATAGCACTAAAATACACGCACAGCCCAATGCATATTTGTTGGAATTATGGCAGCAGCTGCAAGAAGACCAGAGGGTCACACCCATGAGAAGGACTGCTGGTCAAGTGGAGCCTGGAAGCTCCAGGCCTCAGGAGTGCGCCCTGCGCCTGGAAGACCATTTGCTGCCAACCTCATCCTCGGGTAATGGCCTGATCACCTTCAGTAGGGTGAGGGCCAAGGAACCCGTCCACAGGGGACGGGCAGGGACTGGAGGCCACATGTGGAGCTTGCCATCCACTGGTCCCCAACTAACGTGCAAAGCGTTTTAGCTCTGGTAGACACAGGAGCAGAATGTACTGTGCTCTGTGGAAATCCAGGAAGATATCACAGGTCTACTTGTTGTATTGATGGCTATGGAGGCCAGAGTGTCAAGGTGACAACAGTGAGACTATCTCTGGGTATTGGGCGATTGCCCCTGAAAGAGTATAAAGTATATGTATCGCCCATCCCGGAGTACATCCTGGGGGTGGATGTACTATGTGGCTTATGGCTAGAGACCACAGCCGGAGTGTTTCGCCTTAGAGTGCGTGTGGTAAAGGCAATGGTCAGAGGACATGCT
Organism: Talpa occidentalis; assembly: GCF_014898055.3. Classification (NCBI taxonomy): domain Eukaryota; kingdom Metazoa; phylum Chordata; class Mammalia; order Eulipotyphla; family Talpidae; genus Talpa; species Talpa occidentalis. Next base: position 175,039 of record NW_023602407.1, read on the forward strand.
AAGCATCCGCCCATACAACTGCCAGTCCCTAGGCGAGTGACTCATACCAAGCAATATCGGTTGTCCAGAGGGAACAAGGAAATTACGGGCACAATATCAGAACTGGAGAAAGCGGGCATTGTGCGTACTGCCCACAGCCCCTACAATTCGGCGGTGTGGCAGGTGAAGAAGCCGATGGCTCTTGGCGCATGACAGTAGATTATCATGAGTTCAATAAGCTAGTTCCCGTCTTGCATGCTGCAGTGCCTTCGGCAGCAGATTTGGTGGATCATCTGCTGGTGCCAATGAATGTCTTTTGCCACTAGGTTGGTACCTCGCCTGGACTAACTTGTGTTCTGTTGTATTTTGTTGTTATAGTGTGATGTGTACTATTTACTTTTGTGTGCCATGGCTGCGTTGTTTATGTTTGCTAAGAAACAAAATTGTCTATATGTAGATGGTCTGGCAGAAAACGCTGAGGGGGTGGATTGTAGGGTAAGGTAAGAAGCATCAGGCTTTTCTGCCCTCCCACCATTAGGAGAGATGACGGATCCCTGCCGGCCTGAACACAGGCCTGATGGCGGCACCTGGAGTAGGGTGGGGGTGCGGTGTCGAGGGTGGAGGAGGGCAGTGGAGTGTGCGGAGGAGACCGGCGACTACAAACAATGGTGAAGAACATATGGCTGCTAGAACCGTTCATAAACCCACCCGGAATGGGTTGGTTGCGTTACAGCGGGGTCCTGGGGTTCACTCTGGGAAAGGTGTCTGCAGAGCTCCCCTGTCAGCGGCACGCGGCGAGTTTTCCGGGCAAGTTTCTCCACGAGACAGAGACAGTAGTTACATTTAAAGACCAGGTTTATTAGGGAAAGGGGCAGGTTTTGCTAAGCGAGGCCTGCATGGTGGCTGGTGGGCGGACTTGACAGGTCACAGGTGGGCAGGAAGCTGCTGCCCTGCGGAGGGAGGGAGTTGGTAAGAAGAGGCACCTGCACAGTCCCAGGTGGGCAGAGGGAGTGCTGCCCCGAACCAGTGCAGAGACTTTACAGACACAGTCCTCTTCTGTTTGGGGGGGGTCACTCCTTGTGAGCCGTCAGTTGGTTACTGATTTTGGATAACCACGCAGAATCCAAGAGGGACCAGAGATACCAGGATGGGGAGTGGAGATTCCAGGATGGGCCCAATCTCTGTATCTTTTCCCTCTGGTCTGTGCTCCACTCCCTAGAGCATCTGATCCTGCTTGGGTCTCATGCCTTGTGATAAGGCCCTGGTGCCTAAGAGTCACGACCTCTACAGCTGGGTTAATGGTCATGCTATTACCCTCTATCCCTACCTCCTTGTGAGTCAGCTATGGTCTTAGGGCACCTCTGTTCCAGTCTTTCTATTCTGTCCGCCATCAAGGCCATTCCTATTATATTTTGTGAGGAGGGGAAGGTGGGTCCAGAATGCTGGGTGAGTACAGAGTATGCAGCTCTCATGGCAATCAGAAAATATCTTGCCAGTCACATCCAGGATTACCCCAGGCTCAACCACAAAGACCTTGTCACTGGGGAGCTGACAACATCCTTGGGCCCTGTCACTTGTCTTCCAGGAGGTGGCAGTAGTCAGTCTGTTACAGGGCCAGAGAAGATCACCCCAGAACCCCCAAAGCTGCTTGCTCTAAATAGGTTCTGCCATCTGCCGCATCAACACAAAACATGTAAGATTTTAATGGAAAGGAACTTTAACACAGTTAGTAAACAATACAGAAAAGACAAAGAATCTGTTAGAGGTCAGGGAGAAGGGCAGCCCAGACACCACAAACCTGCCTGCTCTAAATGGGTTCTGCCATCTGCCGCATCAACATAATACATGAGATTTTAATGAAAAGGAACGTTAATACAGTTAGTAAACAATACAGGAAAGGTAAAGAATATAGTTTCTAAATCAAGCACCCAAAGTTACCTGTCCTCTCGTGGGTAAAATTCCACCCAAACAGGACTGGCCCAGAGCAAGGCCCAAAGCCTGTCCCAAGTCTAAAGCACCTTCCAAGGGGACCCACAGAAAAGGATCAGAAACAACTAGACAAGTTTGGGAGGAAAAGAGTAAAACGAAAATCAAGACAAAAACTGCCATTGTCACCTCCCCATGGGTCTCTCACCCACATCCGTGTCACCCAGTCCACGACCAAAAGGCAAGGATAGTTTCTTCATGTGTTTCTTGGCTCCATGTGCCTCCTCCAGGTCTCCTTCTGGCTCCATCTGGCTTCCTTCCTCAGTCTCCTCTGCAACTTCTTCTCTCCCTGCTTAGCTCCACCCTCCTTCGGGTAGGGCAGGGAACCTGGAACTTCCCCTTTGCCTGGGGACCACCCTATTATCCTGGATAACTCATACAGAAACACATATTTTATTGTCTTAATTTTTTTAGGTGAGGTCATTAAATTTTAGTTTTCTTATAATTAGAAGCAAAAAGTAAACCTGCAAGCTCAATGATTTTTAGAGAAAGTGATATTAATTATTTAACAAATTCTCATTCTTAAACTTAATAAAACCTTAGTTTTATATGAAATTTGGTCACCATTTAAATAATGATAAAAAATACACACACCAGACTTTGCAACAGACCACATGCTAGACCCTGAGAGGCGACCAGACCAGGATATTGAGCCCTTGGGGGATCTGGTTCCCTACATTTGGCAATTACAAGTCCCAGCTCATACTGCTTATGGTCCAAATCCAGCCCGTGTGGTCTCTACCCATAGCACCTGACCCTACCACTCCCAGTCCAGACAGGCCACCAGCCTGGGTCACTCACCCTCGGGCAGCTCCTCCATGGGCTTGATGTATTTGGTGACCCCAGAGCCCACAGGATCACCTTGGGCATTTTCTGTCTGACCCAGCAGGCCTGCTGGGCTCTCCTGTTGCTCTGGAACCGCACATGCAGGAGCAGATTCTAGTGTCCCTTCAAGTCCCCTGGTGACTGTTGGCTTCCAATCAGCAAATTGGCTGGGTTCCCGGCCTGTCCCCTGAGCTACAGGGGAGCCCTGTTAACCCTGGAGAAGGCGCTAGAGATGCAAGAGGACAATCAGCCGCACACCAGACTTTGCAACAGACATGTTGCACATGCTAGAGCCTGAGAGGAGAACAGCCCAGGATAGTGGGCCCTTGGGGGTCTTGTTCCCTGCATTTGGCAACTACAAGTCCCACGTCATACTGCTTAGGGTCCAAATCCAGCCCGTGTGGTCTCCTCCCATGGCACCTGACCCTACCCCTCCCAGTCAAGCCAGGGCACCAGCCTGAGGCAGCTCCTCCATGGGCTTTATGTACTCTAGCCAGTTCCTATGGACATGTGCGACAAGCTCAATGTTGTGGGTGCACTTCAAACTGGGCTCTGCTCTGGGTGGGATCCCATAGGGATGGGAGGGCTATGGGAGGGCAATGGGAGGGGCTACGGGAGGCCAGCTGCTGAAATGCACTCCCTGGGCCTCCTCAGTTTCCTGGACACAGAGCACCTTCTGGGAGCAAACAGACACACCTGCTGGGTAGCACCGAGCTGGGGCAAGAGGGAGCACCATGACTCTCAGGGTCCCACCACCATACAGGCTGACCCTGGTGTAGACATCACACACCTCCTGGGTGGGCCAGACCCTCCTTCGTTGAGCACGCACACACTCACTCTCACAGCTTGCAACCCACACTCACAGGGGGAAGGGAGGGGTGGGGGGCATCTGAGCCCTGGCCTGGCCTCACCTGTCCCCAGGGTCCCCCTAGTTACCTTAGGGGCAGTGCTGCCTGCTAGCCTGAGATGTTGACACAAGCTCCTCATGACTTTCCTCATGACTTTACCCCTAGGCTACCATGAAGGCCCAACAACCCCAATTTACATGTTCCATGTATACCACCTCTATTGTGTATTTGGAAATTCCTAAAATGACAACTTATTTGGTTCCTTCGCTGGGAATCTGTATGGGCCCAGACCTGAGGCCCAGACCTGAACATCTGGGTTCTTGCCTGAAGCAGGTACTGAATGTTAGCTCCAGGGAAGGTTTCAAGCTTCCTATTGTGATGACTGAACCTTTCCCCCTGCTTGCTACTGTGGCTTGTTTGCATTGGTGGTCTCTCCTTGCTGGAGATAACGAGAGACCTCCTCCTCTGAACCCTATATAACATTGTACACATTCCTGAATAAATGAGACTGGCGATGATCCTGGCTTTGTCTCCACTCCTTGCGTACCCCTGTCCCATACCAAGCCCCTGCTTCCTCCCCCGGGTACCCCGTTGATCTGCCAGGCTGGCCCGGACATTTGGCGCCCAGCATGTGGCATGGGTATGGTATGAGGAAGAATTACAGAGGGAGAAGACGCCCGAAAAGGAAGCTAGCTAGCTCAGGAGGAAGCCTTACCGACGTGGGACCCTGCCGCGTCGTGGATAAGGTAAGCTCAGGTACAGCGTCTGAATCATGGGACAGGAAATAAGCCAGCATGAGATATATGTGAAGCAATTAAAAGTGGCACTTAGGACGCGAGGAGTCAGGGTCACAAAAAAGGATCTACTCCACTTTTTTGATTTTGTTCAAGACCTGTGTCCTTGGTTCCCTCAAGAGGGCACAATAGATCAAAAAAGGTGGAAACTGGTAGGAGATGCTTTAAATGATTTCTATGAAGCTTTTGGCCCCGAAAAAATTCCGGTGACAGCATTCTCATACTGGAATCTAATTAATGATTTAATTTCAAAAAAGGAAGCCTACCCTGATATTAAAAATACCATTTGCCAAACAGAACAACTGCTTAGAAGTGCTTCTCCCAGCACTGCAGGGGCCCCATCCCCCAATGATCGCTGTGAGGACTTAATTCCGTTTCACAGTGATGCGGAGGATGATCCATCCAAAGAAGAACTAAAAGAACCCTTAGGAAAAAATGAAAGGGCCTCTCCCGACCGGCCCAAAATAAAAAAGAAAAACAAAATTTATCCCTCTCTGAGCAAGCTTACTTCTGTAGCTACAAACCCTCCTTGCTCCTCTGAAGAAGAGGGCGGAGTTTTTCCACTGCTTAACTCCAAAAGCGAAATCAAAGTTGCTTTGCAACCTTTGCAACCAGTATCGCAAAAGGGGAGGATCCTGAGGCGGGCGAAGTAGATTGGAGCAACCTGGAGGAGGAGGCTGCACGTTACAATCCCCACTCTCCTCCTTACTACACGGCCGCTGTTGCCTCTGCGCCCTCACAACTCGCTGACCCTAATCTCGACCTTAAAAACCAAAATCGCCCACCTTGAGGAGCGCATGCGCCTACAGGCTCGTTATCATAAACTTTCCCTTCAACTTCAACAGATCCAATTAACTTCCTCATCCAACTCAGATCCCGCGCCGCCATTATGGGGGAGGGGTGACGCCGAGACCACCTTAAAGCCGCCTTTACGGGGCGGAGTTGACGCAGACACCATTTTAACTCCTCCCCCGGCTCCCGCGGCTTTGTCCGCTTTCCCGCCTCCCAAAAAAACCCTTTTCCGCGGCTTCTGTCTTTCCAGTTATTAAAGCTCTAGATGCTCAAGGCCAATGCCGCCATTATCACCAACCACATAATTTTCAACATTTAAAGGAATTAAAAACCACCGTTACCCAATATGGTGCTAGTGCCCCTTTCACTCTCACAATTCTTGATTCTATCTCAGAAGGGTGGCTCACTCCCCTAAATTGGCAAACTTTAGTAAAGGCTGTCCTTGACGGCGGAGATCATTTACTTTGGAAAACTAAATTTCAGGATCTCTGTAGGGACCTGGCCCGAGAAAATAAACAGGCTGGAAACCCATGGACTTTTCAAATGCTCCACAGGCTCATGAGCTTCATCATCTCAACTCTCGCTCATTACGGCTTTTATTTAAAATTACTCGTGACCAAGCCAGACAAATTGTAAAAGCCTGCTCCACCTGCGCGACAGGCCTTCCTGTGCCTCATCTTGGTGTTAATCCCAGGGGCCTCGTCCCCAGTGCCCTCTGGCAAATGGATGTAACCCATAATTCTCAATTCGGTAATTTTAAGTATATTCACGTTACTGTGGATACCTTTAGTGGGTTTCTCCTTGCCGCCCTTCAAACAGGTGAAACCTCTAGACATGTTATTGCACACCTGCTCCACTGTTTCTCCATTTTGGGGATCCCAAAACGTATTAAAACTGATAATGGCCCATGCTACACTGCAAAGGCCTTAAAAAATTTTTTGCTCTACCCTGTCCATTCACCACACCACGGGCATCCCTTATAATCCTCAAGGACAAGGCATAGTTGAGCGTGCCCATCTTTCGTAAAAAACCACCATCCAAAAGATTTTACATGGTTCCTGGTACCCCTCCTACAGGTAACCCCCGCAACACGCTAAACCATGCTCTGTTCATCCTCAATTTCTTAAGGCTTGACGCTCAGGCGAAAAGTGCAGCCGATCGTTTCTGGCATACGGAAACGCAAAATCAATTAGCAATGGTAAAATGGAAGGACCCTTTGAACAATACTTGGTACGGCCCTGACCCAGTTCTGATCTGGGAAGGGGATCTGTATGTGTCTCTTCACATGCAACAGGGTGGTCCCCAGGAAAGGGGGAGGTTCCCTGCCCCACCCAAGGAGGGTGGAGCTGAGCAGCAAAAGAAAAAGCTGCAGAAGAGACTGAGGAAGAAGCAGGATGGAGCCAGGAGACCTGGAGGAGGCTTGTGGAGCCTAGAGACACGTAAAAAAACTGCGCTTGTCTTTTGGTCGTGACTGGGTGACACAGATGTGGGTGAGACCCGTGGGGAGGTGACAATGGCAGCTTTTATCTTGATTTGATTTTGTTCTTTTCCTTCGGGCTTGTCCGGTTGTTTGTGACCCTTTTCTGTGGGTCTCCACTGGAAGATGCTTTAGACTTGTAGCAGGCTTTGGGGCCTTGCTCTGGGCCAATCCCATATGGATGGACTTTTACCCAAGAGGGGACGGGTAACTTTGGGTGCTTCATTTAGAAACTAGACTCTTTGCCTTACCTGTATTGTTTCCTAGTTTTATTAAAGTTCCTTCCCATTAAAGTGTCATATGTTTTGTGTTGATGCGGCGGATGGCAGAACCCATTTAGAATAGGCAGGTTTGTGGGCTTGGGCTGCCCTCTCCCTGTCCTATAACACACAGACTCATGATGCACCGATGGTTGCCTGAACGGCTTGTCAGATTTGTTACAGCATGGTGATCACTTCCTGGCTCATCCTCTATGCTGAGGTGTTACTTTTCTCTTGGGCCTTTGCCGGCTTCAAGGATCCAGGCAAGATTGTGTCTTTGACTCAACATCTTCATGGAACCTTGTGAGTACTGGTGGGGCTATTTCTCTACCGCTCCTAATGGGTATGTCTCTTACATTACTTGCCCTGGCCACATCGCATATTTGGTCACTGTTACAGGCTCCAGCCGTAAGTCCAGCTATAAATGCCTCCAGACAACTATAGGTGGCCCCTCACATGGAGGGCATTGTACCTGCACTTCCTTTGCTGAGTCAGTACACTCCTCGTGTTACAAGACCTTTTCTCAATGCACGGCCAATAATAATAAGACTTATTATACTGCTGTTCTTATCAGGAAGTCCCCTGCAAGTCAGCCACTGGCCTCTACCTTGCTGACCACCTGTGGTGCTAACAAAAAGGTCGGTGACACAGTGTGCTGGGCAACTACTGCCCCAGTACATGTCACCGATGGAAGAGGTCCTCAAGACAAAGCCAGATATCGTTTTGTCAGTACAATCTTAAAACAGCTTGCACCACGCCTTCCCCCTGCGCTTAGCTATCATCCACTTGCCCTTCCTGCTGAAAGACGAAAGTTGGGCATTGACTACAATACTTTTAATATCCTCAACTCTTCATTCAATTTACTTAATTTAACAAATTCCTCACTGGCCAATAATTGTTGGCTATGTTTACAAATGGGTTTCCCTGTGCCTTTGGCCTTTCCAACAACCAATTCCTCACTTGCGCCCTACCATAATTGTTCTTTCTCTGTTCCCATCTTGGTTCAGCCTATCCAGTTTTTGAGGCGCATTGTTTCACTTCCGATCTTAATACCTCTCTTGACTTGGGCGCACTAGCTTTTTCAAATTGCTCCACTTTTACCAATGTCACCTCTCAGGTGAATTCTCCTCTTTGTCCTCCCGTGGACACTGTTTTCATTTGTGGAAATAACCGGGCGTATACCGCATTGCCGGCTAATTGGACTGGTCAATGTGTGTTGGGGTTCCTTCTACCTGACATAGACGTTGTTCCTGGAAGTGAGCCCATGCCCATTCCAACGGTTGACCATTTTTTCAGTAGAAGTAAGAGAGCAGTACACCTGATTCCCTTATTTGCAGGCCTGGGTATAACTGCTGCCGTGGCCTCAGGGACAGCTGGATTAGGCATATCTCTCTCACAATATACTAAACTGTCTCAACAACTTATTAATGATGTTCATGCTCTTTCCAGTACTATTCAGGATCTTCAGGATCAGGTTGACTCCTTAGCTGAGGTAGTCCTTCAAAATCGACGGGGCCTTGATTTGCTAACTGCGGAAAAGGGGGTATTTGCTTGGTCCTGCAGGAGAAATGCTGTTTCTATGCCAACAAATCAGGAATCGTCCGCAATAAAATCCAACAGTTACAAGATGACCTGGAAAGAAGACGCCAGGAACTAGCTGAAAATCCACTCTGGACTGGTCTCAATGGACTCCTACCCTATCTTCTTCCCCTCATGGGTCCCCTATTAACCCTTTTGATATTGGTTGTCCTGGGTCCTTACATTTTTAACAGGATAATCTCTTTTGTAAGACAACAGATTCAGGCCCTTCAGGCAAAACCCATTCAGGTACATTACCATAAGTTGGAGATGCAAGATAAGGAGGCTCTTACTCAGACTTACCCTCAGTCTGAAGAAATAAGACTCCCTTCCCCTGTGCGATGGACTGGTCAGCCAATGACGGGTAAGATGGGGGCAGACTCAAAATAGCTTGAGGTGCTAAATCGCCACACGTCTGTGACTCCTGATGACCTAAGACAGGCGCAGTCCCGAGGGGTTTTGTCTTTTCGCTCTCTCATTAGAAATAATAGAAAAGGAGGATCTGTCGGGGCCCAGACCTGAGGCCCAGACCTGAACATCCGGGTTCTTGCCTGAAGCAGGTACTGAATGTTAGCTCCAGGGAAGGTTTCAAGTTTCCTATTGTGACGACTGAACCTTTCCCCCTGCTTGCTACTGTGGCTTGTTTGCATTGGTGGTCTCTCCTTGCTAGAGATAACGAGAGACCTCCTCCTCTGAACCCTATATAACATTGTACACATTCCTGAATAAATGAGACTGGCGATGATCCTGGCTTTGTCTCCACTCCTTGCGTACCCCTGTTCCATACCAAGCCCCTGCTTCCTCCCCCCCCCCCTACCCCATTGATCTGCCCAGCTGGCTGGGACAGGAATCCCCCCTCAGGATTAGCAAAAGAGGCAGCAGGCAGGTGAGGGCATCTGGAATTGAAGGGCCAGGGAAGTGAATGGTGTGGCTAAAGTGTTTCCACTGGGGAGATGATTTTCTGCAAGTGAAAGGAGGCCAGGCCTATGAAGAGACTGGACTTCAAAGCATTAGACAACTTGGGTGAAATGAAACAAGCTTTATTAGTATTTCCACAATGAACCAGAAACCTGAATGGAAAGAAAATGAATCCTCAACTTGAAACAATTAAAACCAAAAGATTTTGAACAACAAGACAAGACCCAGTTGTCTTGGGTGGAGACACGGTAGAAGCTAAACAAGGCATGTGGCTAGGGAGGAGGGCGAGGACAGGTTTGGGGTCAGCAGGCTGAGTGGAGGCACCAATTGCATTGGATGTGGACAGGCAGGTCCAGGGCCATAGGCCGTGTCCTTGGAGGGGTGGTGTCAGGTGAGCACCCTCTATTTTGCTGCAGGATCCCTGCAGGGCTGGTTCCCCAGGCAGGGCTGCTGCTGGCTTAGAATCCTCTCTTGAATCTTCAGGATGTTGGCCAGAGGTGGCTGGCCATTGTCTGGTTCCTCCTGCAATACTCCTGTTGCCTCAGAATCCTCAAAGAAGTGTGCAGGATCCCAAGTCAGAGGCCTTCATCAGAGACATCCTGCAGGGGAGGAGGCAGAAGAAGGACCAGAGGGAGAGAGGGAGGAGCACAGGGACTGCGGTGATGGTGCACGGGTGCCTTGCAGAAGGAAACTCTAGGGGACTGTATCTGATGGGGTGAGGGGAAGCAAAGAGTGTTTGCAAGTGAAAAATGATGTAAAAAATAAAAAAAGAAGAATATCAAAAACAATACAATCAAGCCTGTGGGCTCCTGCTCCTGTCTTGGCTGCCCCAGCAGTGGGGGTGTGAACTGCCCACACTGGGCAGCTCCTGAAGCATCCTGCCCTATACCTGTCTCCCGCAGTGGGGCTGGTATGAACACACCAATGCCAGCATGCCCTGCTGGGGCCTGGCTAGGGCCTGGCTCCCCACAAACTGGTGGTGTGAGTTTGTGCCCACCAGGTTGTCCTGCAGTTTGTAGGTCCTGGCCTGGCTTCCCCAACAGGGCTGGTATTAGTTCAGCATCTTGGAGACCTCCTGGGGAACTCTGGGGAGTTTCAGGCTGACTGTGCAGGGGTTCAGTGACCTCGGAGGCACCGGGATCATCCTGGGCATTTTCTGCCTGACTCAGTAGGCCTGCTTGGGCTCTCCTGTTGCTCTGGAACCGCATATGCAGAAACAGATTCTCCTGTCCCTTCAGGACCCCTTGTGACTATTGGCGTCCAACCCGCCAGGATAGTGGGCCCTTGGGGTCTCGTTCCCTACATTTGGCAACTACAAGTCCCAGGTCATACTGCTTAGGGTCCAAATCCAGCCCGTGTGGTCTCCTCCCATGGCACCTGACCCTACCCCTCCCAGTCAAGCCAGGGCACCAGCCTAGGCCACTCACACTTGGGCTGCTCCTCCATGGGCTTTATGGACTCCAGACAGTTCCTAAGGACATGTGCAGCAAGCTCAATGTTGGGGGTGCGATTCAAACTGGGCTCTGCTCTGGGTGGGATCCCACACTAGGCTGAGGGAGGCCTGTCGCTGAAATGCACTCCCTGGGCCTCCTCAGTTTCCTGGACACAGAGCACCTTCTGGGAGCAAGCAGACACACCTGCTGGGTAGCACCGAGCTCGGGCAAGAGGGAGCGGCCATGACTCTCAGGGTCCACCACCATCCAGGCTGGTCCTGGTGTAGACATCACGCACCTCCTGTGTGGGCCAGATCCTCCTTCCTTGAGCACGCACACACTCACTCTCACAGCTCGCACACCCGCACTCATGGGGGAAAGGGAGGGGTGGGTCATCAGAGCCCTGGTGTGGCCTGACCTGTCCCCAGGGCCCCCCTGATTTCCTTAGGGTCAGTGCCGCCTGCTGGCCTGAGACGTCGTCACAGGCTCCTCATGCCTTTCAGCAGAGGGTGACATGCGTTTCAGGGACCTCTTTTTGGGTCACTGTGGGGGGACCTGGGCATACAGCAAGAAAGCATGGTGCCTGGACCAGGAATACCAGTCACGTGAGCCGGGTAGAGTTTGTGTTCAGAACCCAGCTGCCTGGGGACCAGCGTTCTGAGTTCTGTGCCGTGTCATCTCATGGAGGTGATGTCACTTCCTGGGTCCCCTTCTCTGGACTTCCTGCTCAGACAGATGCTCCCCCATCCCTATGGCTACCTGGGCCCTTCCTGTTCACCCTCCATGCCAGGCCCAGTCCACAACACATACAGCAGCACAGCCTCCCCGAGCCCTTGGATGGCGAGTCTTAGCCAGGGCCCCTGCTGGGTACTCTGGCCTCTGGCTGCTGACCTGGCTCATCCTCCCTGCCAGGGAGCAGGCCCGGCAGTATCAGCAACTCCAAGCTTCTGTCTTCCATGGGCCTGGAGGAGCTCCAGAGTATGGAGCCTCTCCCTGGGGCAGTCCTGGGGAGTGGGCCACTCCTCTCTGCTGCCCTTGGAGGGAGGTTGGTGTCAGGCTACAGCACTTGGAGGGTTCCCCCTGGGGAGGGCACCTCCACACGCCTCACCCAGGCTCGGCCAGCCCTGCTGGGGGCAGAGTCATCTCACACCCGGTGTGCCTGTTCTCCTGAGAGGTGGAATCCACCCAAACTCAGCCCTGCTCCTCTCTGGCCGTGCCCTACAGGGGTCTTGTGGGCCCGAATCAAAGGGCCAGAGCCACACACATCCTGCGAGTGCCGGCCACAGTGTTCCCAGGGCGCCCCTCCTTTTGCTGGCAGATGTCTGCTGACCCCTGCCCCGGTAGGTGTATTTTACTGAGGGCTGGGTTACGGTTGGATGATGAGCCGAGGCATGGGGTGTCCACTCCTACAGTGATTAGCTCCTTGCTGTCCTGTCCACGCTTAGCTGACTCTCCCTTTCTTCTGTCTCT